>NC_042494.1:63470563-63577169 GCF_005508785.2 Acyrthosiphon pisum
ATATAACAGGTACCTAGTTAAGAAATATTCATAACTATATTTTTAATTTAACTAGATGGCCAAAATAAAAATCGAAATTAGGTATATTATTACAATGTTTGAAAGGCGGTACTCCGGACTATTTGCAATAAATTAAGTTTTCAGAATACCGAGGAACCAGAAAGAGAGGATTGTTCCTAAAAAAAAGCTCAAAGAGTCAAAATATTTTCAAAATTGTATGATATGTATAAAATGAAAATATTAACATTCAGTAAAATTTTCATGTATCTGAAGTTATTCGTTTTTGACCAACAAAATAAAAACATCGCTATACGAGAAATCGAGTGAATATCCAATATTGTAAAACTATGAACTTCAAACGCTCATAAAAATTTAACTTGATTTGCATGAAGATATTTTTTTTTTTTGATAAAGATAAACAAACTTATGAATAATCTTGTATAATATTTTCAAATCTTAGATTTAAAAAGAAAAATTTTTATGAATTCTCAATTCAAAATAATATGCTAATCTTCTTGATTTTTCCATATTTTGTCAAGATTTGAACTTTAAATGCTTATAAAAAAAAAAACTGTTACTAAGAATTTTTCATGTTTTTCAAATGTCATTGTAACAATATAGTAGGAGCCTTGTATTAAATTTTCAAACCTTTGTTACCCAACAAATAAAGTTTTATTGACATCCATAGAAAAAAAATACTAATAAAATTGAAAACTGAAAATGTTCCTAAACAGTTCAAAACAAATCAAAATATTTTTAAAATTTTATCATGACGTATAGAAAATGCAAATATAAACAACCTGTGAAAATTTCATGTATATACGTTCATTTGTTTTAAAGTTACACCAAAAACCAAAACTGATTTTGCGTAAAAATTCCTACTTTTCCTTAATTTGTACGTTGTTTTTTTCCCGGCGCTTTTGAAATTTATTGAGAATTTTAACATAATAAATAATTTCAGCATTTTCTTACCATTACAATAGGTATTGTACTAAATTATATTTTATAATAATAACTCCAAAAAAGAAATAGAAACATATAAATAATATTTTAAAAACAAATGCCGATTCTGATTTATTTGCATTTTGTATTGACTTAAAACTAAATATGTCAAATTTGGATTCAGCATACCTAATATCTTGAACTATAATTAGTTGATATTTTTTAAACATAATTTTATTATTTAATATTATATCAATGGTTATGAATTATAATTAATAGTATAATCATCAATGATATTAATAAGCTTGATACAATACATGTAATATTAATTTTCTATCATGAGATTTTCATCACACCAAAATGATTGTTGTTGTCTTGGATCACAACAATAAAAAAAAATCAATGTATTAAATTTAAAAACAAATATGCAGTGGTATCTTGTAATGAAAGTACAAAACAGCATTTTATCTCAAACATAATAAACGGTGGTTGCACGGTGAAAAGGGTAGCGTTAAAGAGCTCTCAGTATGAAATAAAGACCTTTGTAAATGTAAAATGAATTATTAAGTAATGACTAATGAGTGTTGAATTATTATACTTAACACTATTATTGTAGACATATTTTATTTTTAATGAAAATTAAAAATCAGTATCCAACAATAAAATATTAAGGAAAAAATCTTCTCCCTAGTTTTAAAATGGTTGCCAAGTAGTAAAAAAGTGTATAATGTGTATTATTAATTTTTTCATTTTTTTTTTATAATTCTCGCATAGATTTCTCCGGCTGATTGACAATCATTTCAAGTCTTGGTAAAGACCTCACAATAGAAGTGTTATAAGTTAAAGTTTCAAAGAGACTTATAAAACCCTACAAAAAAACACATGAGTCTTAAGTATATGAGTGCGCCAATATTTAGATAATATTTTAAGGATTTAATTACCTAACTTAGTTAATAAATGTCAAGAAAAATAAACATAATTTATTAGGTATGTTTTTTAATGCAAAACAGCTTGAACAACACCATAAAAACAATATATAAATACTTGGATTTAAAGTGGACATTACAATTTTAGGACATAAAAGTTTCTGGCAATCAACAAACTTACTGTCAGAGGACAAAAAACACAATCGTCTAAGAAAACATTATATTAAAAAAATTGCAAAAGTACCTAAATTACAAGTTATCTTACAACTTAATAACATATTTAATTGCTATAGATGTTAGATAGGTACTGATTTTGGACAGCTTATGATATTGATTTAACACATTAATTCAAATACTTATTTTATTTAGAATATTTAAATAATGAATTTAAAAAAAAAAAATTAAAAATAACAGTCATATAAAAACCGAGCAGACTTTGTAACAAAATATTTTCAAATTCTTAAATAATATTAAAATTAGGAGACAATTTTTGACTTGAACGTATACGCAAAATACAAAACTACCATGCTGACAATTGCAGCCAGGAATTCAGAATTGACCCAAACACCTTTGTAAGCTCCGGGATAACGGACGTACGCAGAGTGTACAGGCGTTACACTGCTGATGGATTCTCCATCACGCAACAGTTTCCTGAGTTGACCGTAACCAGCCTCATCATAAAATTTCACATAGTAATCGCCTCGACGAGCCTTCTTGAAGTCGTCTAACCAACTGACCTGTGGAAACGTCAAGCATAATATTATTATAAAACGGTTTGCGCCTAACACCGGTGACATCAACGGACTACGTACTTGGTATTTGTTCGGACCAGCATTGGCCGCTACCAGAAGTCGGCCTTCCACTTCGGCGTACAGGTTGGACGGTGAATCCTCGCACTCGGCGCTGACCTGTGCGATGAACGCGGCCTCGTTGACGATCATGGCATCGCTGGTGGTGTACGACTCGACGGCATACTTACAACCGGCGACGGACGAAGCCACCGCGCACAGCGACAGCGCGACGAGAATGCAGTGGGTAGTTGTCATCACGGAATTCGGAAAACTTCGAGGAAACAGAGAAAATTATGTCAGAGTAATAACGTATACTATTTATGCGAACGGACACGGTCGAGATTTAGTATTTACACTTTATAAACTCTGCTTCGAATAATGTAAAAGTGCCAACTGTTACGATCGCGATTCGCGACGTTAGTGATAACTGGCCGTGTCGATAACGCGTGTACTGAGTGTCATCGTTTTTGGGTGTGACCAACGTGACGGGGGCGAACACGGTTGCCGCCGATAAAGAAAAATAATATAAATTAGGAGGACATAAAAACCTAAAAATTAGAATAAGAAACTACTGGTTTAATATATTAGAAGAATTTCAAGTGCATTATGAATTATTTTAATGGCGATCTTTACGTTGATAAAAAAAAAAATTGAAAAATATTACTTTTTTCGAACTTAGATGTTAGCGACCTGTTGATAACTCTTTTAATACAAATTTCACTTTTAGTAAATTGTGGTGGAAGGATTTCCGAATGAATTTCAAAACTAAACTAGATAGTTTACGACATCGAAGACTAATAATTTTGCAAAAAAAAAAATTTTCAAATTAGTTAGTTTTAAATAAGAAAATGATTCGAAACAGTTTTTAAAATGTTGTTTATATTACTAGAACTTTTTAGTGGAAGTGGGTTATTAAGACGTCTCAAACCGAGCATTATGAATTATTTTAATAGCGGTCTATACAATGATAGAAAAAAATTTGGGAAATGGTAATTTTTTTTACTTAGCTGTTTACGACATACCTGTTGATAACTTTTTTAATACAAATTTCACTTTTAGTAAACTGTGGTGGAAGAATTTCCGAACGAATTTCATAACTAAACTAGATAGTTTACGGCATCGTTGACTAATAATTTTGCCAAAAAAAATGTTTAAAATTATTAGTTTTAAATAGGAAAAGGATTAAAAACAGTTTTTAAAACGTCGTATATGTTACTAAGATTTTAAAAGGAAGGAGCGTATTTTTACGACTCAAACTGCGCTCTACTATTTATTTAAATGTCGATTAATACGTTAATATTATACGTCGAAAAATTTGGAAAATGTTACTTTTTTTCGACCAAATGATTGCTGGCGACACCTGTTGAAAGCATTTTTAATACAAATATACTTTTTATCAATGTTTTGGTGGAAGAATTTCCGATTGAACTTCAAAACTAAGCTAGATAATTAACGACACCGTCGACTAATAATTTTGCCAAATACAATTTTCAAAATTATTAGTTTTAAATAGGAAAAGGATAAAAACAGTTTTTAAAACGACGTTTATGTTACTCAGATTTTTAAAGGAAGGAGGTTAATGAGACGTCTTAACCGAGTATTATGAAATGTTTTACAAGCGATTTATACGTTGATAAAAAAAAAATTTGGAAAATGGTACTTTTTTACTTAGCTGTTGGCGACATACCTGTTGATAAATTTTTTAATACAAATTTTACTTCTTGTGAATTTTTTGGTGGAAGGATTCCTGAGCGAACTTCAAAACTATGCTACATAGTTTACAGTAACGTCTTTTGCAATAAGAAAATTAGAAAATATTAGTTTTAACTAGGAAAGGTAACCATAATAGTTTTTAAACGTGATTTTGTTACTTGAATTTTGAAGTAGAAGGTTATTGAGTGGTCTCAAACCAGGCATTATGAATTGTTTTGATGATGATCTATACCTACGTTGATAGAGAAAAAATTTGAAAAATGTTACTTTTTTTCGAACTCATAGTTTCTGGCAACATCTGTTGAAGGCTATACATATTTTATCTTTTTTGAATTTTGCTGTGGAATGATTTCCGTGTGTAATTCAAAACTAAGCTAGTAGTCACTATAATAGTAAAGTACAGATAACGCCGTATTATTTAAATAGAAATTGCCTGAAACGTGCAATACAAATTTCAAACGTTATATAAAAACAATTGATTGACCATTGATGTCTGATGAGGGTTCATCTGAAGATTAAGTGTCTACAAAAATACTGTAAATATAATATCATTATACATTACATTAAGGTAGCCATTAGCCAATGTTGGATAGATAATTAAAAATATTTGTTCACCCGTGATAAAAAAAAAAAAACATCAGAAAAACAATCGATAAAATCGAGTCTGTACTGAACTTAATGGCGAAAAAAGTATTAAAAACTATCCAATTATTTTTTTTTTTTTGGAATCCTTACATAATTAGATATACCGATGGATATAATTAAGGATAGTTGATATGTATAACTGTGTAAGTAGGTATTTGTACACAAAATCGACACCTTTTTAGAAATGTCATATCAGTTATATAATATTTAATCTCTTACATAATATTTATGGGTAGTCAGATGTACTTTACTCAGAAGTCAGAAGTACATTAACTCACATAAATTCTCCTATTGTTGCCATATGACAAGTCTAATATTATTATTTTATTTGTATCTTTTTTAATTTGTAGAATGTTTAGGTCACCTATTTAGGTGTTTTAAAAATGTTGTCTAGAATAGTAAGTAGGTACTATGTAGTTAATATTTTCTTGTAATAAACAATGATTGCCGATTGGTATAGGAATATGAAAAAAACACAAAATAATAGTATAAAAATAATAATTGTTATTCTATTTTTTACTTGAAAATAGGCATATTTAGTATTTACATAAAAAAATGTATTATATTCACAACAAAATATAATTCAACAGTTAAAATAGGTAGTACATATTTATTTATTATGTATTATACATAAATAAAATTTGGACAACAACATAGTATAAAAAAATATGTAAATTATTTACAATATTATAAAATGTAGGTACTCAACATGAGTTATACATACTTATATTTATATAATATATATATTATATGTATATAATAATATATTATATGTTTGACACGTTTTGTTCACATAGTTTTTACACTTATGAGTTACAACATTAATAAAAAAGAAACAAATTATTCAGTCATTAATATTTCATGGTTAATCAAAATAATAGATTAATCATGAATATAATTGGCACAATGTGTACTTGTTCAGTATAAAAGTACAAAATTATAACCTATCTATATCCGTTCTATTTACAGTGCTTTATAAATTATTTTTATTATCGATTTTATCTTAGATATTAATGGTGGTTTTTAATATTGTTAGCAACAAAAACATATACTTGATCAGTGTTTTAAAAATCGTTAATTTATAAATTATAATGTGCCTACCTAATAATATGAAATTAAAAAAAAACTAATATTCGACACAGTGGCGTGCTATGGAGGAGGTTGTATCATACCCTCTACTCCTTTGGCTTATTTTTGTCATACAAAATTTATGATAAAGCAATGAAAGTTTATCTACCGCTATATATAACGTATAGTCTGAAAATAGTCCAAATCTCATATCTCCCCCCCCCCCCCCCAACCCATTTAAAAACGCTGAGCACGCCACTGATTCGACCCATCTTTAGGTAGGCACACATAAACACATCCATATTAAGTAGATAGACTACAACACTATAAAACAGATTTCATACAACATAATATAATAATATTATATGAATGGTTAGAAAAATGATTTTAATCCACCATTCTGTGCACTTACCAACATAAACTTACAATTCGAAATATTAAAAAATATATATAAATATACAATACTGAGTAAGATATATTTTCATGTGATATTTTTTTCTTTTCATTTAAAATATAATTTATAATTAACAGAGTAAAGCAATAATGGATGTAATATACGACAACAGGCACAATGCATATCAGGTCGTGGTTTTACGCAGTCTTCGGTTGTATAAAAAAAACAAAACGGATAAACCGTTTGTATAATTTGTATACGATATATCGGTTAAAAAAGTTGTTGATTTAATAATAATTATTATTATTATTATAATATATTACTATCAAAACCAAACGCTAACTGAAGATAGTGTGATGCACATTGATTGTTAGTCAATACGAAATAATATAGAAATAGATTTTTACAATTTGTTATAGAAACGTAATATTAAGTCATAAATTGTATCAGTTAACAATATCACGTGTTAAATTAGTTATGTCCGCAAGGAAATTGTCGATAATAAAAAATGTAATGACTAGCAATAACGAGCACCAGTAGCCAATACTAGCACTGGTTTAATATTATTATCCGGGCACTGATCGGATGACATTAAAAAAATAAATAAATCCGGAAACACCGACGACTTCCGAAGCGGATTGAACAATCCGCATTCTTCCGCGTATATACGACCGTGTCACAGAATTCAGTGACCGTGCGGCGTTAGCATGCAGTCGACGATGATAATAATATTGTCGCGAACGGCGGGCGATAATATTGCGATGATAAGGAAGCTGATGATCGTCATAGTAATATTATAATAATATCGTAATTATGGCGATTGGCGGTTTTCGCATCTAATTAATAATTATATATTAATTATAATTTGACGGTGCCGCGGCGTGTTAGAAAAACTTCTCCTGTTCCAAGTCGGGACGGTTGCGCATCGTGTGCCCGTTGACCAGGCTGTGGCTGTTCCGCTTGATGGTGGCCGTCTCGTAGTCGGTCGGCTTGTTGAACAGCCTGGGCAGCGTGCCGGTGGCCGTGGTACCGTTGCCGTGATGCTGCGCGCCGACAGTGGTCGGCTTGGTGAACGACGGCGTTCGCTTGGCGGGCGCGCGGTACTCCTTCATCGGCACCGTCACGTACGGGTTCTGCTTGGTGGTGATGTAGTGCGGGCTGCTCGGCAACTTCGGCTTCTGACGTCTCTGCCACGCGCAGAACGCGGCGCCGGCCACCAAGGCGCCCGTCAAAAAGGACAGCAGGCACACCAGCAGCGTGGAGCTACTCGAACTCACTGCACCGGAACAAAAACAAATCGTATAATTAATATAATATTACGAACGCAGCGCAATACTAATTATTGTTCGTGTTCTGTTGGTGACAGGGTGGCCGTGTGAGTGGTTTAAACACTTAGATAAGGGAGCATAATATTATGAGCACACAATCGGACGCGAGAAATATGGTGGTGCAAGTGCTGCAGTTTGCTAATGTGGAGAGTGAACGAATTCGAGCAAAAATCTTTTTTTAATTTATCGCCAAGAGTATTGTAAAAGCTTCTGTATTTGTTACACATAGTCGATTAAATTATTAAATACCGTGTTCGATTTCAATAATTTTCTTAATAGGTATTAATTAATGAAATAATATGTTGGACAGTTAAAAAATAAAATTATTTATTTTTATCAAACTATTTGCCATTTTTTTTTTTGTAAGCATTGTCTATTTTATAAGTCCATATAAATACGTTATATGGATAGGACAATAGTTCGAGTCTATTAAGTAATTTCGTTAGAGGGTCTGTTTTTACTCGGTAAACATTACTATAATTAACTAGATATAAAAAAACCTACAGGCAAACAGTGAAAAATACTAAAAAAATCTCAACAAGAATGGTTTTTTCATTATCTTAGTGTTCAGCTAATTCGTTTTTTTTGGTTTTTAAACTTCTTTATTATTGTCTAGGACTTTTCTATTGCAGCTGTGATTATTACCTTTGTTTTTTTTCAATTTATATTTTAAGAATGAAAAGTGTAATCTAGGTAAGTATTTATATTTTAGGTACCAATTTGGTATTGATGTTACACGGTTACATAATCATTTTAAATGTCCATATGCTTACCGATCTCGTTTGTCTCAAAGCAAGGAACAGATTCAATGTCGGGTCCCAAACAACGGTCAAAAGTACATTTTCTAGTCCGATGTTTCTGATTCTCCTTATCGCAAACTGACCACTCTGACCAGTCTTCCCAGCCCATATCCATGTCATGACAAGGCGCGTAACACGGTTCTTGGCTTTCATAAGGGCCATCGCATCCATCAGAGGGCACACCCTTTAGCAGGCAATTGCGCTTGCGAGTTCTGACGCCTTCACCGCAAGTCACAGAACATTCACTAAAGTCTGTCCAACAACTCCATTCCCCTAAGACAATAGCAACAATGAATATAATATAAACATGTAGAATTACATTTAAATTATAATACTATTATTATAATAAATTATAATACTATTATTTATTATAAGTTAGGAATTGGTTTAACTTTTATAAATAATAGGTACTGAAAAACTAGATACAAAGTCCAAAGTATCCTGTATAGTAAGAATTGCAATAAATATTACAGAATATATTATTATTTTATCCAATTACCTTTGCATTGTTGTGTATTGCAAGGCCTAGTAAATGTGGTTTGTCCCTCACAATTATCCAAAGGGCCTTCACAAGTTCGAGTCCTGACTTGTACACCACCACCACAATCAGCAGAACACGTTGACCACGGTGACCATTCTGACCACGAGTCTTCTGAATCTGATGGTTGGTCTAACAAAAAAAAAATTAAAATTATTGTAAAAAAGACCATAGTTTGTTACCGAAGTTTAAGCATTTTAAAACATGTAATATACCACATGTTATGTCAAATTAATATAGATACAATGTACATATTACAAATAGTAATAGCTGACAACTCACCAAGTCTGTGACAAGATCCATCTTGGCACAATCTACTTTCTTCTTTGTCCTGCATAATGCTTAATGCCGAAATGTCTGGCTGCGTTCTGCACGAGAATCTGTATCTTTTATGGGTACCGTTGCCAGCCGGCACCCACGGTGACCACGCCGATATCTTCTTTATACTATCCGTGCACGGTCTCTGGTTGCACAGTTCGTACTCTTCAGAACACCCGATGCAATCCTGTCCTTCCTGTGGCGGTGGGTTATTACAGTACCGTGACCTTTGTCGAATACCTCCACCACACTTGGCCGAGCATTTGCCCCACGAGCCCCAGGCGCTCCAGCCCGGCTCTTTTACGACAGGTGGTGAAACTGCGATTGGCGGGAGGGGGGGGAAGAAAATAGATAAAAGTTAATATCAATAATGTCACGCGACGATGCCGAACGCCGTCGAGAGGAAACACTGGCGGTTACCCTTACCTGGACAAGGTGGATTCGAATGGCAAAACATTTCATCGGTGTCCCGTCCTACACACACGCGACCGCCAAAGGCCGGCGCCGGATTCCCACAAGTCCTTTTTCTGACTTTCACGGCGGAACCGCAACTCTGAGTACATGCCGACCAATCTGACCAACCAGACCATTGTCCGTGTACGGTGCAATTAGTCACCTAAGGGAAAAAAATGAAAGTTAAGGTATGTACATCATGACGTTGTTAGTAGTTAACGTGTAATCATGTTTATACGCGTATAAATATGTACATATTAAAATATATATTATATATAAATATATAATAAATGTGTGCGTAGGATATTATAATTTCCCGGTAGTACAACTAATTTATCTATATGATCTCAAATGTAGGTATTCACGTGCCACATATACATACATACTTACTCTAATAAATGTTAAATATAAGTTTTTTTCTCATTACATGGGTGTGTAACATTTTTTACTCGGGTTTAAAAAGAATTACAAAGGACTGGTATCTTTATGATAACTGCACGCTGTACTAAAAAATTAGCATATAAAACCAATTTAGTTGAATATTGCTTGCGTTAAAAAAAATCAAAACACACTATTGTAATTCACTAATGCGTATTATCTGCGGAAAACGGAAAATGTGCGTGATGGTCAGAATATAAGAAAAGCGATAAAAATTATTTACGACAGTTGTGGTAACGGGTAAAGCACCTCGGTAAAAATAAAAAATAATAGTCTATCGCCAGTCCCACAGTTGGTTTAATTAGTATACCTAGGTAATATCATTATAATATAAACTGGTTGCATGTCATACCTGTATGGTAGGACCTTGGCATTCGGCCCCGTCGTACTTGGGTTCGGGGTTCGTGCACGTTCTGCTCGAACACAAGCATTGGTCGGCGGACTCTTTGCCGTTAACGTTTTGCGTACACGCAGCCCATGTCGACCAGCTGGACCAACCACCGTCGATCGGCCTCGACCGGTCCGGACACTTGGTAACGTCCTGTCGCCAATTGTGTTCCATGATGTTACCGTTTGTCGGCGGTTGGCACTTGTCGACGTGCTCGTTCCATCCGCAATAGGGGTCCATCGCGTTCATGCACGCTTCCTTGCTCCGGTGTCGGCCACAGTGCTGGGCCGGTATTTTCAACACCCGGTCACGAGTGCCCACGTAAATCGAGTCCTGCGCAACCAAACACACGTGATAACGAATGAGCACGTAATTCCGTCATCGGCCGCATAAAAACGTTAGGTGTTACATACCGTGACTTTCAGATAATGCAACGCCATGATCTGGGAACCGGAACCCTCGGGGAATATGTTCCATTCCTCCAGTGTGCACGTGGCCGAAGATTTCGGTAGAATAGTAATCTTTTTCACGGTCCCTTCGGTCGTGGCCACGTACAAGACTTTTAAAGATCCGTGTGGTTTGGTTGGTACGACGTCCACAGCAATGTGTGTCAGAATTTCCAAGGGCTTGTAATAAAGTGGATCCATCGTGGTGGGCTGTACTGCGTTGTCCATCAGTTGATATCTATTAAGGTACAAAGCATAGCACTTGAGTATAAAACACATAAGGTTTACCCACTAATAATGACTGACATATTATTATTATATCAGACACCGGCTGTCCGAAACATATATTACACACGAAAATGAACATAAATCAAAAATTGATGTGTAGTCTAAGTGAATTATATTTATGATATTTAACACGTCCAAAACCGCTTTTATTTCTCAGTAATGTCTATTACGAAAAAATAATAGTAATAACGTTCAACTTGGTACCTATAATATAGGTGCATCTAAAATTATATAAAAAAAAACTCGTTTGGACGAATGAAAATGCAATTATAGCCCTTGTATGACACCCAACTCGATCATAAATAACTCAAATAATTTATTATGTATGGTTTTTAAGTTTTCTAAATCGTTATAGGTTAGGTTTAAATACAATTAAGAATTTCATAAATACTGTGCAGTATTATTCTTCAATATTGTACATTTATAGAAAACGAATCTAAAAACTGAAAGAATAAAAGAATAATTTAATATGAATTAGCAGATTTACATAAAAAAAAAAATAACGGGTAAACAACGAATCGACCACCATCGGAGTTATATACTACATTACTCCGTATTTAAACTATAGAATTATAATATGTGTATTGTATAAACTCAGAAACTCTATAGTACAATAGGTACTTATATATACCACTAATAATAACAATGATAATAAATTAAATACCTCGACGAGTCAAGTATCTGATTTGGATCCTGTCTTTGGCAGTGTCCGTGGTTGAGTTGATGCGGTGGGTTATATCGTATCCATTCCGAACCAACGCTGGCTTGGTGTTTGAACGGTCCATTAAACGCCGCGTTTATAGCGGTAAGGTTAAAACTACATACTGCCGATCCAGCTATACCATTGCTGTACAAAATAATAGAGCACACTTTAATTTAGACTGTATGTATAAGTACTCTCACATCAATGCATATAGATAGTAATATAGTAAGAATAATAACAACATATGGTTGAAAAACTAGAGACTAAATATGATGATAGAATTTATTTTAAAACAAAAGGCTACAGTTACCACAGTCACGCTTTAAAGAACCACGATAGGACGTATGTGAAAGAAACCTCCTTTAAATAAACCAAAAAACTTGTAAAAATAAAGATATAGGTGGATCATCAGCTGTCATGTAAGTATTCGAATACTATAGTATATATGTCATATGAATACTTTTTTACATATTTTAAATACAAATATTAATTCGTATTTGATTAATAAATTTTAAAAGTGTTCTTTACAATTCGATGGCCAGAATGATGAGATTGCAAGGAACGACCGACCAAAGAGATTTCTGACGCTAAACGTTGTAGCAAACTTTTCTCTAAAGCAAAACTTTAAAAATTCGCAATATTTTACCATATAATATATTTGTAATATTACCTCGGTGTAGTAAATGTAGCGTACACCAATCCTTCGTCTGGTAGATATGTCATACCCTGAATTTCATCAAAGTAAAATGGATAGTCACCGGGTAAAGAACAGTTTAAACGGGCCTTAATGAATGTGGTCCAATTGTCTCGCAGCATAGTTTGTCCGCCAACATCGTTTTTGCACATCCTAGCAATCCTCGAGTACACCCTCTGTAACATAATATAATAAATTAGTAAGTCAACACTGTTTGTATAATGAAGTATTAAATTATTTCATAATTTATTATCAATAGACTACGTTAAAACCTTTTATCTATAGTAATGAAATACATTGAGGTGTACAATAATATAATATATTATTAGGTGTATTATGCATACAAATGGTAACATTTCCGGACCAAGTTTAAAACGGTATAGGTATTTCATATAATCAAATACATACCTTGCCACAGTTTATGTACTCCACTGCACTTTCTCTGAACAAAAAGTACACATAGGCGTCGGTCTCAAACGACCCGACGAACTGGGGCTCGTTCAGCCACTTGGCATCATAGTTCTTTGTCCGCAGATACGAAGCTCCCAGGTCCCGAACAATGGCCGAGTCTGCGCCCGAAAAGTCCATCGGGCTACCGGCAAAGTACTGGCCGTTGAGCGTGATCATGGCTGTGATGTTGGAAAGCGGACTGTACGGACACTTGCCCACCCCGCGCACGGTGTCGGTCACGCTGTTGGCATTTTCCATCTATCAAAACACAAAAATGTTGCACAATTAGTCCGCGTATAGAGATTAAAGAGAGCTCTCCCAGTCGCATTCCCCGCCCGAGAAAGACGACACACTTTCGCCGTGCTCGCTGACATTGATGTATTATAATTGGCTAAATGAGCTCTCGGATGGGAATTTATAATAATAGTAGGTATAATATTATTATTGTAAGCTATAGCTAGTCGTCATAGATCCATTCCGGACGGGCGGCCAAGGGCGGTTTTAATATTACATAAATAAGCGTTATCAATTTTAATAACGACCGACTGTTGAAAATTATAAGCTATAAATTACAACATTTAATATCTACGTTTTATTCTTTTGAAATTTTATTAGGATGTATAATAATATATAAGTATATGGGTTCGCGTTTGTTAAAAAATCAATGCAATCATCAACAAAGTAGGACGTACATCATAATTTGAGAATGAGTACCTATACACTACATACAATACAATAGTTCATGTGTCGTATTTTGAAACTATACCTACTCTTTGGATTGGCAAACCACTTTGAAATAATTATAATTTTGAAATACGCTATAATAGCAGTCAGCCCCAAAGCTCGCAACACTGAAATGTTTTATTGATATCTTACCTCTCTCCACGTGCACTGTGGTGAAAAAGCTCCAGTACCGCATGCAAACAGCCGTTTTCCAGTGGACAGTAATACTTTGACGTAATTGTGACAGTCGTCGACACTCTGACCTTTTACCAGACACAGCTGCACCTTTTCCTCAGCGGCCGGCCAATGTGCGGCCTCGATCTTTTTCAAATCGTCCAAGTCCAGGCGGTATATGTTGTCTCTGTTGATAAAAATTAAAATAATGTTAAAAAATTAAAATAAAGTCTTGACCTCTTTGTTGTTGATGTTTTTTTTTAACGATTAAACGACGAGACGCCGTATGGGAACGGCTGCAGCGCGTATAAGGACGCGACCCGATCCCCGACCACATGTTCGCCAAACGTCTGTGAAACACGGCGATTTTTGGGGTAGCGACTCCGAACCCGGTGCTCCGGAATCGGGTTCGTGGCGAAACGGAGGGAAAAACAAAAATTTCGACTCCCGGAGACGCGGAGTACTCAAAATTGGGGAAATTCCTAGAGGCGCCAGCGCGAATTACGACCGACGCACCAGGCGCCGTGTGGGCGCATTTCAGTAAGAAAAAAAAGAAAGAAACTGGTTTACAATATTATATGCATAAAGGTGTATTATCGACAAACAATTTAATTTATCATTATTACGTAAAAAAAATCCAACTATATAGCGCATTATAATTTTTCGTATAAATTTATTCCCTCTCCCCTCTTCCCGTTACAATCTAGCAATAGATCCTCCACCTTTCGACGGCTCATAATTCTCCGCCGTTATGATCCAGATGCGTGCGACAGGGACGATATAAAACCGTCGCCACCGTAGCCTCGGCCGCCATACGGTAATTGCTACGTAGGCAGGATTTTTTTTTTCATCGCGTTGTTTATTAATGAATTCGAAATTGGACCTAATAACAGGCGTGGGTATCAAGCCTCACCTGTTCGGACCACGAACATTATAATGCTAATATACTTATACAGGAGAAAAATATTTTGCGACGTTGTTAGGCATATAGTGATGATAATAACAAAGTGGAAAACTATATATTTTTGTTTAAACGACACCGAATAATACATAGGTATGAAGTAAGAATAATGTTGATCAAAAAATTATATTTTACCTTTTGAACACATTATTAAATAATAAAATAACAGTTATAATTGTTACACAACACAAAAATACAAGCAACGTCAAAAAATATTTTATAGTTAACACGTTTTTTTTTTTATATAATATAATTTTAATTTTAAAGTACCTACTTATACTTTGATAGTGTACTTGAATATATTAAATCATATTTTTTACATTATTTGAATTCACGTTAAATATACGTACTACAATTAGTGCAATCCGACATATTACGGAAGTATACTTTAAAAATTATAACATAATAATATTATCTACGTTTATATCGCAATAAACTAATAAATTCTATAACGGCGTTTCCGTAAAGACTATAAAAACGGAATTCTTAAAAGACAAACACCTATAGAATTTTATGTAGGTTTTTTAACCTACACAATTCCTTTAGAAACAACATAATATTCTGTATTTAAACTGTTTAAAATTGAACGGAAAAATATGTACCTATACAGGTAGTTAAATTAATACGAAATATTTAAACAGCCTACTGAGCATTAATAATTATGACAGCACGAAATTTCGTGATCATCGTATTCACCGGGACTTCCGATTTATATTTTATAGACCTATACATATACGAAGAATAAGACTACTCATAGCGTAGTATAATACAGTAACAATAATAGGTACGATCCAATATAGATTATATTTATCAATGTTTCACACTTCAAATTTCCCACAGTATGACGTATATTGACGTCTATATTATTATAATAATATATGAACTACAATTTCCGTTTACAATACAAATAAATTCGTTTCACGATTCTTGTCAGCAGTTATTAGTATATGTCTATAACGACTGCAATACTATATACAGATCATCGTCTATCACAGAGATGAATCATTTGGACCATACATCGTAACAGCACGAGTCATCATAATATTATAATAATTATACGCATTACGCACCAGTGAATCGATGATGATTTGTTGATATAATATCGAGTGAATCTCTGTATTCGGAAGTTGTATAAACAATATATTTTATTTAAATTATGACTGATATAACAATATTATACATAGAAAACAATCAACGTGTTTTTCGATCGAACTGAACATGTGCCACGTGCGTGTGAATTATTCAAACATTTCATAATAATAATATACATTAAGTATTATTATATTTTGTACCTATAGAAACTAATACAACGCCAAGAGGAATAAATAACATTAAGACAATGATAAATTAAGTTTATATTCTGCAGGAACAATAATATAACGCCCAACCAGATGTTCAATAATTAAGTACTCGCTCTATAAACGATGAGACGTGTCTTTATTTGTGTTGAACGACCAACACTGTTTCTTTTTCGAATTTACAACATTAGTTGTAGGTAGGTAATACCTAGCTAACAAACGTAAACGAAATAAATAACGATTTTATTTATACGATAAATTTGACTGCCTTGCAATAATTACGGAAAACTGGTTTCAAAAACACATAAGTCACACAATAAATTGGTGTTCGACGGTGTAAAATAACCGGTCTTCAAAAAATTTTAAACGGCCAAAGTGTGTCGGAAAACCGGCGATAATTCAGTTTCGACCCGATCCAGGTCCTCGCCGACCGCCGAGCGGCGGGATCATCCATGTCTTTTAAATTTTTCCGCAATTATAACTACATATATATATATTATACTATTATATACATATAATAATACACACGTAATATAATAATATTATAGTAATTGACATTTACGACGCCAGAGATCATATATCATCGTGTATCTGTGCCCGTGACCGCACCGTTGTTGTGCCGACGGTATAATATACGAAGAATAAAATATACACACACGTACAACTGCCTATATATAGGTACCGGCAACCTGCCTACTATGATATACCATTGCAGATGGCATCTATTATTATTGCAGACGTTTTACGTCTGCGTCGAGCCATTGTTTCCAGTCTGTATAATATAATGTAATAATTGTGCCCTTTTTTTCTCTTTTAATTTAATTTTACATTTGGAAGGCGACATTTGTTTTGTATAGTGATAATTTTCTTTCTCTTTTTCTCCCTCAGGACAGCCTTAAACATAATGACATATTAATAGCACGTATAGAGTCGTAATATATCACTATACTGTTATGGTGTATATTGTAAAGATGCACACCGATTATGTGTACAGCGTACCCAGGCCCGCCACATCAAATTTTGGGTCCCAGTATTAAAATATTTTTGAGGGGCCAAAACATCTAATAAAATAAACCCATTACAAACGGGTGACCCATACACGATTTCTAGGTGATCAATGACTTAATATATTAATTGTAAATATTAAATAGGTAATATTAATTATATTATAAAATAAGTGTTCCTATCAACATTTCAAAATTAATTTCAACGGGACCCTAAAATATCTGTACTCCAGGTCCAATCACCCTCCTTATGGACCTTCTTATGGGACCCTGACTGCACCATTAGCATAGTATTTTCTTCGACTTGTATAATATAGGAACCTTCTAGTACCAGGATAGTACGACGATGACTCGACGACGCTCTGTTCGCATGGACGTATTTCTGTCATCATCGACAGACGACAGTTAACTATACCAGACAAGTGAGTAGTGACAACTCGCCAAGAAACTTGAGAAGACTATCAATAATGTAACACACTGAACTATACGGTCCACGAGCCGTAGTAATAGTTTATACTATTAGATTAACCAGTAACCACGTGGGCCGGATGAAACTAAGCAATTGATACAATTAAAAGGAGACGTCGCGCTTCTTCATGAGGTGGAATTTACGTGTGGAGAAAAGTTAATAGCCCTGTTTAATTATATTATTAAGATATTGTTATCCGTATTGAAGTCCGAATAATATTCCCATTGATATAATATTATACGATTTTCCCTCTTAATTATTGTAAACATTTACATTTGTCTATACCTGTGTGGTTGTAATCAGTATGGACTACGGTATAGTTCGAAACATTTAACAAACATATTATAATAATTCAATAAAATATAAAAAATAAAATGAAATATAATTATTAGATTAAATATATTATTCAGTTTTAGCAAGGAACTTTCATCGGTTGATTATCATATTGGAGTAGGTGTTCTTCAGGCAATTTGTTTAGATGCTTGCAGGCTAGATTGTGTGGTCACTCAAGGTGCCTCCAATTACCTATACGGCAGTCAACAACAACAACAAAATTATGAAATCAGCTGATGAAAACGTTTAATTTGTTGACGATCATAATATGCGTGAACGAAATCTCTCGAAGTCTACATCACACATTGTGTCAACCAGTATTGGTACATGTGAGGTTATAACCGTATAATATTGTGGTAAGCCTACTTGCATCGTTGTGTATCAATATATACGTTGTTATTGTAGTAATAAATGTTTAAAACTGTTATTGAAATAAACGTTTATTATGTAAGCTAGTGTGTGATAGGTATACAATTGTGAACCATAATATTATTCATAGGTATATATATATATATTAGATAAATTATTATAATCAACATCATTCTATACTTTTGTATACGAACGGCCTCTGTCCATAATCAAGGAGATTCCAAATCTATGATCACGCCACTAGCCGGAAGTATATTAATACTGGTCAGCAAGCCCATAGAATCGACTCAATCAGACATTTAGTCTAGTATCTCACTTGTAAAATGTCTGTCTGTAAGTCATTACCCCACGTAGTAATATCGCTGATTTCATATAAGTATATACCCTCAAGTACATTGAAACTAGTCTCAGCGCTCAAGTAGAATAATTCACTCATTATATTATCTTCAAATTTATAGCAAACTTTATTCCATTTTCAAAATGTAAATTATATAAAATATACTTGTATGTTTAACAAGTGTGTTGATTTTTATTTTATTAACTTATACCTGCCCTGACGTTCAAAATATCCTACGTCGTTAAATAATTGTATGTACAAGTACCTACGCAGTGTCCTGCATGGCGCACTAAATATTAACAACCGGCATTGCAGTTATTCAGGTATTTAAGTAGTTAGGTACTATGGACTAGGCTTCATATATTATCCTAAATCCTTGTGACTTTTTATCTCAATATTGCGAAACATTTTAGTATAAGTATGTACTAGTACTTTAGTCCCTCTGCATTACATAATTGAAAAACTATCCACATTAAGTATCATATTTATCAGTTTAAATACATAACCGGACAAAATAATTAAAACAATTAATTAATAATTGTTTACTCATACGTAAAATCAGTCCTTGGAAAGCATGCGATGATGAGTTCAAACTTCAAAGCGCCATACGTTCGTATGATGTTGTTCCTTTTTATTTACATCATATAATATTCTAGGACACTTATAATAGTATGTTAACTATACTACACGATTATACAAAGCCAACATAGTGTCCACACACTAAATGTTAAAAAAAAAGAGCTGCACGAGACGACAAAGGCGACACTCTGAACTGGCGCCAACTGCATTTACGACGATGAAACGTGAAATCCGATAATCCGTAAAAATGACAAATATAATCCAAAACGTATACCATAAAGGCATAAAACTATAATCTCTTGTCCGGCGCAGCGTGTCGGCCTGGATGAATCGTCATTATATAAAATAAAATATGCCCTGGACCCGCCGCGACGTAATGACCTGTTGCAGTATATTGGTACTATATAATATACTATCGTAAAACGTAAACATCTGGAAATAATTGGTACGCACCATATTGTGTACGAAATGACAATATAATGATATAACAATATTATAAAGTATATTACTCAATCGTCCAATGTCTGTGATTGGCGATTGCCCACACGAAAAACATATTATACACGTTAGTTACGTGCGGCGTATGTACCTACGACAGTTAAGAAAAAATAAACAATACAATGGATATCGTTTTCGAACGCGTACCCATTTTGTATAGGTATATTATTTATATTATTCTTGGTAGGTAAGTGCATGTATAATTTCGAGTTTCGTCTTCGGCTGTACATGATGTTTAATTATAATAATAATATTCGGCTTTCGAGCGTCACCCCGTCGGTGCATCTTTAATTTCTTTTCTATAGGTATATAATATTAACCACTATATGAATATCTATTATTTAATAATTTTTCAACGTGAAATATATTTTTATAGGTGTACGCGTCGCGCTTATAATAATAACTACTATATAATGCATATTATTATCTACAAACAATATACCCTAGACGCGCATCATAAAATAATAATATGCATCCATAATTTAAACAATATCGTCGTGTCGGCAGAAGATTTGGTTACCTACCATAAAAACGACCGTCTGAAATGGGCCCCATGAAAATTTTTAGAACTCCACATCGAGGTGTTGTACATATTTATACAAGTACCAAATCTTATAAGTTATAAGCTATAGCCAATAATACTTTAAACTATTATAAATTATGATACATAACGTCATAATACATAATATTTTAAACCTACGCCTAGTGTCGTGGTGGTGACACTCGGTGTAATATCCGTACGCTTCAACGACCGACGGGATTTATCAAAAAAAAAAAACAATAATATAATTACATATTGTGCAAATGGGCGTAGGAATAGCGTATTGTTTAATCGATCGCTTTCCCCAAGTGAAGAATAATATTGCGTTTACGCGCGAGCGGGACAATGATAAATATCACGAGTGTCGTCTTCGTATTATATTAGGTACGTGTTTATATACACACAATACAATACACATATATATATATATATTATATATTTTCATATATGCAGGTAGGTAGGTAGGTAGTGTTATGTTATATTGAACAAGTGGTCGATCGATCACGATGAGTAAAATAAAAATAAAAATAATAATCGTTTTCAAAATGTACGATCGGCCGCGCCGAGTGGGAGTCATCGTATATTAGTATGTATATAGGTACCTACCTATGTGTAGGGTTTTCGGCCCACCCGATCGCCAGCACTCGTCCGCGGAGAGACTGCACATAATATAATATGTATTATGTGTTATACAACAATAGGCATCGCCGAATACACAGCATCAGATAACCGACGAGAGAAGAAAAAAACAACATTGAAATTCCATTACAAACGCATGCGTTTCTCTCTATCTATAAATATATATCTGTCGTTCCGTGTGTGTCTCTCTCTCGTCGATCTAAACAAGGGTTATGTTTTTTTAACACCTATTCGATATAGCTATGCGCTCGCACGCTGTGCCACGATGGGACGTCGTCGGATTCGTAGTCGATCTATGCGGTAGACTCGATAAACACTCCGTATACACGATAATAATAATAATAATAATATATTATTATTATATTCAATCGTCGCACGTATAAACCATGATACCGCATGATATTACATCGCTCATGTTAGCTTACACGAGTTTCGGGTATAAAATAATAAACGTCAAGAGAAAATAATTGTGTTATCGATTCCGCCGCGGAAAACATCGTCGTAATATTATTATTATATTGTGTTGTGGAGCACGGATCGGAAGGAATAGAGGTCTTCAGGGCCATCACCGGCTGTATTGTGGCTGCACAATATAATACTGTAATCATGCCGACACCGACACGTGATGATGTAGTTGTGTTCATAATATTATATACACGACTGCAGTAATTCTGTAATGCACACGGATACGGAAGTTTAGCGGTGCTTTAAGACAAACACAATATTAATTAGACACTTGACGATACCGGACGAGCCGATTATTTTACATTACACGCGCTACAGACCGTAATTTTGTTATTGTACACGCGTGCTACAGATGGATCGATAAAATCGTGTCATTTTCACGCCGGAAAATTTTAAAAAATAGTTTAATAACGGCTTTGCAGATATATATATTGGATTGTATCTTTACAATATTTAATACAGGTATTTTGTTCCAAATGAATTATTTTGTTCTTTTATTTTTTTACCCATTTACCTACTTATAATTTTACACTAATTATACACTGTTGGAATGAATGTAAATGATATCATATATAAACACATTATGCCTAATAGATAATAAATGTTGAAATAATTATTGTTAACTCGATAGAATGCTTGTAATTTTTTGGTGTTTACCACGACTCACGAGTGAGGGCTTATATTCATTTTAACAGTTTTGTGTTTTTTATCTCTACGTGTTGATACAATATAATATTATAATGTACCTACAGCAAGAAATTGAATGATCGAGTGTGTTTCTTTGACGATGTCAAGAGCCTCCGGTTGATTTTAAACTCTGCTCAGTCAGCTGAGTCATTTAAACGAGAAAACCGTGACGAAATTGATAAAAAAAATAATAATAATAATAAAATATTTATAATATTACATTCTTACGTATATGTATAAAAAAAAGTAATGGGTAAAAATTGCATATCTACTGCAGGCAGATATTGCATTTGATTGGAAAAAAAATATTCATGGCGATAATAAATATCGGTCAGTTTCACGATGTTATTCAATTAATCAAACGACCATATGAAATAGGTACGTCAAAGTATTGTAAATGTATAATATAATATTCATTTACCTTAAAATAATTTAAAAAAAATATATACGTAGGCCGAGACATAATAACAATAATTATTATACGTCTTGGCTGCTCGCTGCAAACGAGTAGCACGCACCACATGTGTGCCATATTTTATGTATTCACCGCTGAAATATATTATATCATTATTCATTATAACGCGCATTCACCGACAAAATAAAAAAACAAATATATTTATATATATACCTACACATAATATACCATTATATCATTATAATAATACGATACACGGGTAATCATAATATATATTATGGTATGATATTGTATCTATACAATAATATTATGTGTTATAATACTTTGCTAATATTATTTATAAATTTATAATACATATTGCATTATATTGGTAATTTTAACGAATTAATAATAAACGACGTTTTTACGTCATGATCGGGCTGCTGAAATCTGACACCAATCGTCTAAAGTTTCCGAAAACTGTAAACGTATCCGAGAGTAACGCATTAATGCATTATGTTCGAACACTTTTCGAATCGCTCATTTCTGCGCCGCCAACGGCACCTACTGCGCAGGATAAACGTCGCCGTATATTATTAACACTGCAGGACGAAGAGGAACGCGTTCTCTCTTGATGGCGTTCTCGTTCGGACGACCACGCAAAAAAAAAAAATTGTGTGTTGCTAAAAAAAATATAACGACAGCCAAACCTCGGACGCATATTTATATATTATTATACGAACGTGACCGAGACGAATTATGACAGCCGCGCGATCGATGTCCTCTACTGCATCAGCATTGCCCGCACTCATATATAGGCATAGGTACAAACAGTATTATTAATGTTTAACTGCATACTAATGGGGTACCTATATAATAAGCGATTTACGAACGGTATTTTGTCGATTTTTCGTCAAAATGTCTGTTGTTTAAAAAGAAAATGTTCGCGTTGGTGGCCGCACGCGGGCCTCGTAAATCGATCTATCGTACATCAGGATCATATAATACCATAATGTTACCATCTATCTCGTGTTTTATATTACAATATCGTTGTGATAACCACGTAATAATAATGTAGGTACCGCATACCGAAATAACAAATTATTTTTTTCACCACGGTCAATATTATACACTGAACTGCGCAAATGGAAGGATGTATTTCATGTCTTATTTCATCCGATAACACTTGGGCATAATATGTAATAGACATAATAATAAAAGGTACAGTCTAAGTACGAGTGTACGTCCATTTCTTTCCGAGAAGCGTACAGCTCGCAATGACCTCTCATATAGGATCTCTGTCGCGGAATACGGTTCTCGTCAAACGCGCCGAACACACCGGATATGTCGTTGGTACTCGTCACATATTACTGCACATATATACCAATATAGGTATAATAATATATCGATTCCATATACGTGATTTTATTTTTATTATATATATTTTTTCTCCGTCTTATTTCGCGCATACCTAACCCGAGCCTAACCTAACCTACACACGTCGTCCAGACAACTCGAAAAGTATACCTATAATATAAGACCCGGTCGCACTTGTACGTGCGGGATCGACGGTGGCAGTGCGGTAAGGAGGTCGCTGGGGTACGACGACCGTTTTGTACGCGACTCGGACGAACGGCTCGCGGCAGTGGCGACGACAACGACGACGACGACGACAACCACGACGACCGCGGCGGCGATCCCCGTAAAAGGCATTGGCCATATATGTGCAGGACAACACACATACACACCACTAAACCGGTACACTCGCGTATAATATATATATATATAATAATAATAATATGAAACTATCAAAACGATAGAGGTTATTATTTTCTTATCCTTTGCTCGTATTCGTTTCTCGCGGGGAGCTGCATCGGCTGTTGTCCACCGCCGACGACGTGTTACGAGAGCGTCCCCCGGGCCCGACAACTGTCTCTACCTGTCTCTAAAAATATATATATATACACATGATGTATAAGTCTTCTCTAGGTTCTCTTTGCACGTCGACGTCTTCGTCCGATCCAGTGGCGGCGACCAGATGTCAAAATACCCGCGGCGAAAAATGCAGGACTCATCCCTCCCCCCCCCTCCCGCCTTTTACGGTATACAAATTTATCGATCGAGATGATAGTATGCAGATTGCAGATACCAGGCGCGGTATGTGTATAAATAGATGATGTTATAATATCAGCGGGTACCGATCCTGTCGCAACACGATCGTAAAACGATAACACGATTAACACGGTAAAAAAAACAATTACGATATTTTTAAATAACTCGTTTACATAATAATATTGTGTTGATATCGAAGAACTCGGAAGTCGAATATAATAAATAAAATAATTAGGTATATGAAAGCACCTTACCAAAGTTGTTTGTAATAGTGTAATACCTGAACAGTGAACAAGTTTAAACAAAATGTTTAATTTAAAAAAAAATCATAACAAAAAAAAACCTATTTTCACATAGTCCGGCGTACCGCATGCGTGACACGCGAGTGTCCCTTTTCCACCATAACAGTTATAATATATTGACTTGACTGGTCCAACTATCTCGCGTTTCGTATCATATATTATAACGGACACTATGGGAAACGCGACGTGTATATTATATACCTACCACAGCACAGAAAACCCGCTGCTTTTGTCATACCCATATAAAACTATATAGATTTGTATATAATATACGCTCGATAATATTATGATCGAAACATTTTTTAAGTATATAGAATAGAAAACGGCGGGTGCGCCGTAACCGTTCGTCTTATTGAATAACTTTTTTCTTTTTTTTTTTTTAAAGTGTTCACATATTAAGAAGAAAAAACCAGCTGGACTAGATATTATACATTATATATTGTATAAATATTAAATACACACACGCTGTTCAAGTGGGCTGTAGACTGGGTTTGTAAATTATTTCTACCGTACAAAACAAATTCATCGGGCAGTGACATTTTTATGATTTTTTTTATACGTTTTAATATAATAATATTATGTCCATGCAAAAAAATAAAATAAATACTAAACATATTATAAAGATATTACACTTTGCCAGGAATTTCATTTTTTAAATTGACTTGCTCTACGTGACTTTTTTGTGTATATTTAATATTATATTATTATACAGGTCATTAAAATATTTATTAGTGCTAATTTTTATTTTTTCTATTAATTCAAATAAAATATGTTGATGAATAATTATAACTATAGTAACTAATTATTGGTACGTGTCAATGTAGGATTAATTAAATATAGTTAAATAATTAAATCCCCAAGACATGTTTTGATTATTTTTAAATGTAGCTGTATACAAAATTTTGAACCAACTCAAACATAATGTTTATTATTCATGATAAAGACTTGCTAGACAGACGAATTATGTTTCTACGACTAAACGGATTTTGATTCTCATTTAAATAAAATCAATTATAACACAGAAGTGTTCATTTGAAATTAAAAACAATCGGTCACGATAAACTATGATGAGTATACAAGTATTTGGTACCAGTGCCATCCATAAGACAATAAAGATTTACCAACAGCATAAAACCTTGAAATGTTTTGACCATAGCTACATTATAATATTATATGTAGTGGTATCTGGTGTATAGTTGGTATAGCAGGTTGTCAGATGTAAATTTAATGAATTTTTATCGTTGCCCGAGATACTACTATAATATTGTAACGACGAAACAAGTCAAATATTTAAATAATATAATCTATTCGACGATAAACAATCGAGTTTGTCGAATAGGTAGGGTATCGCCGTTTTGAACTGATTTCTTTTCGTTGTGGTATTACAACATCACACGTCTGTGAGTTTGAGAATATAAAACTACGAAGTTGGATACCACTGTCCACCACAAAGTGACAGGAAAAGTATGAGCCCAACATTTTTTTTTTTTTTTTAATTAGCCTCGGGCATACGACGCCACTCGTGTCAACACCACTACCACGGTAACTCTCTCACAAACACACACAAATATATATATATATACACTATACATATAAATATAAAATTTATGCGACGAATGCACGAATGATGATTATCTATCGTTCCGCGTTCACCGCGTGCCTCGGTCGTCACGGCCAGGTGTTGGACTGTCGTCAACGGCGTGGCGGTACTGTGAAGTTTAAATAGGTTTATTATCGTATTTAAAAAATAATTAAAAGCATGAGTAGATATTTAATAAATAAGTGGTCAGCGAATTGCACGCTTTAATAATTGAGGTATTATCGCAGAATGGAGGTGTTATCGTGGAATCAAAAGAGTAGTGAAATGCGTCCAACGAAAAAAAATGAGACAAAATTAATTTTTGTGACATTTATACCCTCTTTGGCCACGAGTACGATAGAGTAGTACTAAGACTATAATAATTTCATATGGAAAAATATAGAAAAAAATAATTAAATAGTAAAAATAAGAGACAATTGTTTATTGAAATGACTGTAATTATAATTAGTAAAAAATACAGGTAAAAAATAGTATCGGAAACAAATATTACATTTAGAAATTCTTAAACTAAATGATTATCATTTATCAAAATACATCATCATCTGAACAATATTAAGTGAACATTTTACGTTTATTTTTAGCTTTTTAGTTTAAATTCAATGAGGGACTTTCATTAACCAACAACTATTACGACGGAAAACAAGGATTTAGCTTACGAATATCCCTGGTGATTAATTTGTATTACAGACGTTAGGTATTTGAATGGTTACAATAATATTATAACTTCTATAAGTCAGACATAAAGACGGCACATTTAATATCGTGCTACTCGTAGTTAATTACAAATATTCGACGCAACATGGAATGTAGTTACGCAGCGTTGACGAGGTTATTATTATTTTATTTCTTAAGAAGATCCAAAAATATCCGAAAATGTTTGTAATTAAAAATATTGTCGAGGTTCATGTCAAGACATCGCTGCTATAATAAGCATTCACGGAAGCTGAAACTTAGGGTCGCTCGAGCTAAGGAACCGGAAATCAGAGTCAAGAATCTGTTTTCAAATGTGTGGTTTAGTTTTTCAAGTACAGCAGATTATAATAATAAATGATAATTAAGTATCATTACACATATTATGGAGCCATGTGTGGGTGATTATTTTTCTTATTAAACTCAGCTGTTGAATATTAATTAAATTATGTTATGGTGGACACTAAGCTATACCCGGCGAATAAAGATAAGCAAAATCAATCATAAATTCAGTGAAATTATAAAATTATCATACTTAAATACCTGGGTATAAAATATTAAATATAGTGAACATATATTAAAACACTAATCTACTATTCTAATAATCACTATAAGTTCATTAAATATTGTAGTGATGTATTGTCATATTAAACACAAACTGTATACCAACAATCAATAATTACTTCATGCCTAAACATTTATGGTTGTTGAATACATGATGCAGCATAGAAATTCAAGATACTTATTCAAGAAGCAATATAAAATTATGGTAATAAAAATTATTACCGTCCGCAAACAGTATGAAAAGGATATCATTATAATAAAATATGTACACAGTACACTATACATACTATACATATACAAAATAATTTCTATCATTGTCAAATTAAAAGTATGGATTTCAATAATTGAAATGCTTACTAAATCAATATTAATACGTCGTTAAAAAAGTATTTTTTCAAACTCGTTGGAAAACTATTTTACCAATCCAACAATTAAACTGATGATCATAATATTATAAGACACCTAGGTACCTAACTAAAATAATATTACTCATATCAAAAATATAAAAGGTGGTTTTTCATTAATTTGAGCATAATATTCATTCAATAAAAATGTTGAATACTTTAGGTTCTTACATAGGTTGTATACGTTTTATACACGTATCACTTATATCTATAATAAATAACTATTAACTAAATAAGTATTGTGTGGTCGTATAACAACAGAGAAAGTTCAAATGAAATATGCATACCTTCTTCTACTACTGTTAAAAGGTTTACGGCTATCTACTTAAAAGTAGTTATTTTATTGACAAAAAATACTATAACTTCTAAAAATCATTAACATTATACGACAACTGACTAAACTAGTATTAACAAAATATAAATCGATTTCAATTACCGTGGGAATGTGGGATACTGGGATACCATGTAAGAATATTTATAGTTTTTTCTTTATAATATTTTACGTAATTCTGTGAGCATTTCGACAAATTAAAATGTTATATTTAATTCAAAATATCACTGTTTAACTATAAATAATAAATAAATAAATATGTAATAACTAATAATTCTTTAACTCTGTGTAAATATCAAAATATACAACAATCGCCCTAGAGTTAGCACATAGCACAATTTAATGAGTCAATAAAAACGATGTTTTCGAATTTATATTAAACGTATACGTCTATACTTTTAATTATACGTGTTATTTAAGATAAATAATTTACGATTATTATCTAAATTTGGATTGACAGAAAGCAAAATATATTTTTCCGTGATTGGAAATGTAATATTTAATAATTATTATTATTAATTATCGGCCCCGATTGCCAGTCAGAAGACGTCATCTCATTTCTCAGGATTACCGAATAAAGAAATATATTTAATACAAACAAATAGTTACCTGAAGGTTTCTTTTTTATTATTAGCTATCGACCTATTTCAATGATTATGTAAAGTGTAAACTAACATAATATGAAAAGCTAATAACTCCTGTTTCTGATGCTTATGATAAATAATAAAATTATTATATTATAGGTATAGTACGCTTTAGTTATTAAAAAAACTATTATTATTATCATTTGACATTTATAACCGCCGATGTAAATAAGGTATTTCTATTTTATGGAAGTTTTATTGTTAAATTATATCTGAAGTATAACTATTGAACAAAATCAATTTTGGTGTTTGTCATGTACAAGCCAACATGGCTACAATCTACATCATAATTTTGTGATCGACAATATGAAGTGCGTATAATTTTTATGTTTTAGCCTGCTAAATTAGTCTTACACTCTTATCTATACTTACTAAATACATTATTATTTATTACACTGTCGAAGGTCAACAGGACCGATTGTTTATTTTGTTCTCATACAATCAAGCTGTTGTCTACGGTTCAAAATATTAATAAATAGTATACATTATACATTTATACATGGTGACAAATAAAAAATAAATATATTATATTAATGTTCTCGTGGCCCATACCATAGTATTTGTATAGTATAAATTGTTTTCTATTTATGATACTCCAAAAAAGGAAATGAATACGTGAGGGCTGCTACTCTGAAGTTATCAAATAAATAAACGTCATTATATTAATTGTAAAACTAATAAATAGGGTTATCATCATGATTCTGTCAAAAGTTTTACGAAATCATTGAAGTGTTCGAAGTACATAACTAATTTATGAATATTATGATTATAATTTATGGCATTACATTTTAGTAAATTATTAAAGGAGAAAAACAGATAAGACACGCGCGCAGTACAAGTGTAATATTTTGTTTGATTTAATCATCAATATTATAATATTGAAAAAATAGCTTGAAAAAATATATGGTATTTAAAATATAAAAAGAAGTATTTTGATTTATTTACGTAAAATGCATTTTACTAACTTTGTGATTATTAAATATAGAATATAACATGATTTATATGAAAATTATGGGTATTAAACTTTTTTTACACCGATGTTTTACTTATTTGTCAATTTTAATTTATTTTTTTTTAAACTGAAGTAAAGTGTTATTTTATATATTTGCTATTTTTAGAATTTTTTTTTAAATTTAATGTAGATATATATAGTATAAGGTATAAATTATAATCTGTCAACCAAAAAGTCACATCTATAAACAACAATATTTTAAAACAATTAATTTTTAAAAGTTTTCGTGAATTACACAGTCGACAATTAAAAGTTTATAATATTTCATTACTTATGTCTTATACTGAAGATAACAACGTACCTTATACATTTTTTACTACCTAAAAACGTCTATTAAAATACACTTTTGTATAAACATATTATTTGTAACATTATCTAATGTGCTCGTATGATAAAGTTATGACACAAGTATACAACTGCTACGATACGTACACTTGTAATGATTTTGTAATTCAAAAGCCAAGAAACCCTAGTAACTACCCAAGTAGACACCAGTAATAATACATGTGCACCTTCGCTGACTCAAAACGAAAGTGACGTGTGTTCAATCACAGCTCTGCGACTATTGTGCATTTGTGTTTATGTTTATTTCATTAAATAAATAAATAATAGGTAATAGGCTGAATATGTGGGCATCGAGAAAATGTGAAAGCTTCCAAAAATCTACACGAATATATCATTTAGCTCAAACATTTAATTCCAATATTTGAATAACGCATGGATATTTATATATTTTTGTTTTGTTTTTCGTTTTTATCCATATAATTAATCTATGCTATAAACGATTAAGAATTTATAACTTAATAAAAATAAACAATCAAATACTTAACACAATACGCATATATTATTATGATATTAATGTAGGTGTCTATATTTTAAAGTATAATATTCATGTAAAATAAATCTTTAAATAAAAAGAAATAATACCAAGATATTTTGTTCTGTTGAAGCGTATCTAAATTTAAATACTATATTATATTAGATACATAAGATTTGACTATGGTGAATGCTCCTGCATCCCACATTACGGGTTTTCGATTGATTGAACACAACTAGTGGTGCACGAGGATAACATGCAATACTTGTTTATTTTACTTAAAGGAGTATGCACATCACGAATACAATGACATAGTTAATAGTTATACAATTTTATATTATAAAAATAATAATAATAATATATTGAAATAATATACTGATAAAAGTACCTTTAAAAATATAAAATTAAAATAAAACTGAACGATCGACAACTGTATAATATGTGCCTATGCTCGAGTGATGGACCCAATGTCAATATATTGTTCGATATTGAATCGTCATGCTACTAAAGGAGTTGGTGCATAAATCACAATTCTTATAAATACAGTTGGTTCTCAAAATACCAAAAGCATAACAATTGAAATGTTCGTTCACTTAATTTAGGCACATTTAATTATTATATAAATTCATTTTTTAAGTATACATTATATCTAAGAAATAATTTACTTCATAGGTAATAATAAAAAAATAAGTAACAAAACTATAAAAATGTTTGCTAAAAGTGAGAGTTTTAATTGTAAGAACTAAGAAGTTAAATAATTTTACATTATGAGGCACCATATTCTCGTTCGTATAACATAGTGTTTTTAATGGTATATTTTTATTATCTTAAGCAAAGTACTATTTGAACTTGCTATGTATCTTAAAGCGAGCGATAACCATCTAAATAGACTCTGTTAATGTCTTATGTAAAATAATATCCCAACCAAACACGGAGAACTATCCAAATAATAATAATTTAGTAATTCAGAATATATTTTAGTTTAATTCGATTTTACTATTTTGAATTCAAGTCAAACGAATTTAACATAAGTATATAGACATGCAGGGACATTTAGATTCTTGATACTAAAAACATTAAGAAAACACCCATAAAAAACGTGTTTGCATTCGAGATAATGTTGTATTGATTAAAAAAAAAAAAAATAAATAAATATAGAACACACACATACATATTAATAACATATAATTTGAATTAATTTAAGATAGTTTTTGGGAGTGTTTTTCTCTAATATTAATTCGTTAAATGCCAAATGATTGTATAAGCAATAAATTTAAAAAGCAAATAGTAAATATTTTTTTAGAGTCGTTTTTGATATTTAGCCGTGGGCAAATAATTCAAACGTTCAATAATAATATTAATATTTCTAAGCGAACAAAACACTATCTCCCATAGTATAATATGGATACCTATAGAAAAGATACGTGCCGTTGTGTTTTTATTATTATTATTATCACCATCGATTTTTATTGAATATTTGTGAGATAAAATAAATAACAAAATAACAACAAAAAAAACGAAATTGTTTTCAGCAAACCAATAATCGAATGGGTGAAATCTATTTATTTTAATAGTTTTAGGTATAGGGCAAAGACACTCCACGACGTGAGCGCGTTATACGACACCGGGTTGTGTTATTCGATACCTATATTATAACAACATTATTATACTGTCAAATTCACACGTCACTTGAGCAAAATACATTATACGCACCGTGCAGTGTCATCTATATAATATAATATATCGCTATATTATTGGCTTCTGGCACAATATAATATTATGGAAGATAAGACATATAGCTAGGTACCTACCTAATACATTTAAATATCTATATACTATATGAAGTAAATGATACACATACCTTGCACCGACTACCACTTGTTTTCTGGCAATGTCGAACAACAGCTGAGAGTACGATGTCACTCCGTCCTCCGAAAACGTGTCGGCCGTCGACATCACATCTGCGAAATACAAAATAATCAAAATTATTCACACGTCAAAAACATAACCTGTGGCCGCCGTGTCTATTTAATATTATCGGCGACCATTTTTTATACATTTTCGACCGATTTCGATTCGTTTTTTATATTTTTATTAACCTGTTCTGTTTATACATTTTTTTCCGTACGGAATACGTTATCCCGCCTCCGGGCATCGATGTCGTTCTCTCGTAGTATTATTGTTATTCGGTTAGTATTTTTATTATACATATTATAATCTTTTTTTGTTGTTGGCGAACGAGTAACGACCATATGGACGCATTCGAAAAGGTAAGAGAAAAGGTGATTTAATTTATTGAGACGTGCGTACATGCTGTACAACACCCAACCGGTCCTAAACGCAAGTATTGCCCGCAAATAGTCAGCGGCTATAAAGAAACAAATGCGAAAAAAAATGATAACCAACTACAAAGTGATTAATTAAATATAAAACGGTTACGTTTATCTTATTAGACACGTACTTATACAAATATTTTTTTTTTCGAAAACGTTACAAGTATCATAATATTGTAGTTCATGATTTGAATGCACTTGAGTCCACTTCGGTCAAGTGTCAATCGATTGTCGTTTATCATGAAATCATTTCTCATGGTATGCGTATATGGTGTACGACCGTTGTTCAGGACACAACGTTATTTATACATATTCATTAAACATCACACAGAAGATCACGATTTTTTTAACATATATTATTATAATTTATATTGCTACATATTGTTATTGTAAAAACCTGTCGAGGATTATTACTTTTTACATACGTAAGTAGAATTCATTTTTAAAACATATTATTGCAAACATTAATAATATCTATAGTCACTTCATATTTTCAAATATTACCTGTATTTAAAGTAATAAGTATTACTGTATAGATTTATTGTAAACATTATATACATTCAAAAAATTATAAATCTCCAATAGCGAAAATTAATAACAATATTGAGGACAGCACAATAATACAGCTATAGATACTATTGTTTTAATGTTTATAGCAAAATGTGTAGGTTTCTTTTAAATAGAAATGCGCATTGGATAATGGATTAAACTCGTAAATAAATTAAAATATAAGTACATAGATACACATGCTGTGTTGTTTATACCTATAAAGCTTACTATAAAAGTGGTATATATTACATTCTACCCACAAATACCACCCAGGCTATATTGTATGTTTTCTTTCAATTATTCTTATATTAACGATTTAGCTTTTGTGTATTTTATTATAATTTACATACGATATTATTAAAATTAGCTACCAGTTATTGTTCTTGTATTTTCAAAGATTTTAGAGCTCAATGTGTTAAAACCCGGGGAATGTATAGTTAGCATTTAATTTGTTTATTAAAAAAAAGAATAATTATCGTTTATGTGTATTTGTAATTCAATTAGTTCACTCTACTAAAATTTATTTTTAACTCATACTGTATGATTATCCAAAATCGATATGCCATATGATGCTACTACTATTTTATATAGGCACTAGGTACCAAGTAAGTCAATATTAGTTTAAAAAAAATATACTATATACAACCCGAATAGTACTTTAAACCTACGAAAAAGTATGTTACATCTTCACATCAAATATGTGAACACCAAATCCAAAACATTAAACTACATTTAAATAATTTAATTGACTAGTTAGCTGTATAATAATGTAAATTATAAATTATCATTATTTTATATTTTAAATTATCAATTATTTTCTACAATTAATATTATGACAAACAAAATAAAAATCAAGATTTATAATTTATAATTTATAGTAATATAGTATTAAAATTTAATATTTACAATGAAAGCATAAAGAATAACAATTTACAATAATTTACAAAAAAACTAAATTTTTAGATTGAAATGAAACATTATACAATTATACCTTTATTATATTATTAAAGAATTTTTTCAACGATATAATGTTCTGTTTACTATATTATGTGGTATCATTCAATCATGATAAAAAAAAAAGGTATATACATATATAACTTTACTGTACAGTTGGTGTATGATTAATGCAAGACAGATAGTAATCGAATCAAAGTCATGGTAGGATACAACTATATAATACGAGTATATCTAAAGAACATATAATGCCATAATGGAAATTACAGCTTTAGCTCCCGCTATTAAAGTCACGAATAAGCAAATTATAATATTATTAAATATTATTATTTCATTAGAGTTATTCATATTATATTGATTTATGCTAACGTAAATTATATTAATGTATTTTTTAAATAAATTGTACATCTATACGTGTGTGAGATTCGATGATATTCGTCACTTCTTTCTTCAGATAAAATGAATGCTGTTTAAGTTACTCACTAATGGATGTAGCTTTGTAAGTGATGTTCAACATATGATATTTTAAGGATTTTAGAAAACATTTGTATAATAATAATTTTACCGGCAAATTTAAGTCGCTTATTTGGTAGTTATGCGTTTAAATCACCATTATTCGAGTGTTTAGTGTATAGTACATATAGGTACCTATTAATGTATTAAATAGTTTGTCCTAATTTATTATCTCAATTCGGAAATAAAACCTGATCGCGTGTAAATTGGCAAAACAGGTTTATGCTGCTAAATTCGACTAATTATGACTAACGATCTCCTTTCGAGTATTTTTGTCGGCATAAAACATTTTTAACCATGCCTAATGCATAATATTCGTAGGACGAAATCGCTATATCACGGATTTCTTTGTTCGATACATTTTTGGATTCATCACGACAGTGAAGAGATACTTATCATTATAGCGACTCATATCTTATTCTAATGATTTAAAAATAATAAATTATATAGGTAACAGAATCAAAATCTACCTCAAAATAAATATCCATAATTATGAGACAAAAACACATTAAACGAGATTTTATTAAGGAAAAACAAGCGCTAAAAGTTTTTCATAAAAAATGTTGAGATATTTTTCATTAAAAAATGAATATTTATTAAAACCTGATGATTGGAGACAATAAATTCGAGTATTATAATAAAAATGTATAATATGCTCTAATATTTTAAGTTTTTTTTTATCGATTTATGTTAATTAGGTATTATATAATGATTCATTAAAGTGCAAATTTTTTTTTTAAATAACGTACACTATAAAATGATTTATCGTATAGTAAATAGTTATTAATCACCAACATCCAATCAACCACCCACCAAATTTGATATGGTTTGCAACAGCAACACACAGACACGGACCATAGGATGGTCTCCACGGGTAACGATTGACGTGTATAATATTATTTGTTATCATTTATTTTTAATTTTAATAATTTTATAAGCAATACAAAATGTAGCATAGACACATATGATATTTTGAATGAATAACTAACGCTTTAAAAAAAAAAAAATATTTAAGTTATAATCAGATAAGTAAATAGTTAAATTTGTTTTATTAAAGCTTTAGGTTAATAGAAATATAGGAATGTTAATATTGTGTTGTGTGTTAATAAAATTATTCTAAGCTCAATAATCCCGTAAGCAACCATATGAGCCAGAAGTATATATTAATCTGTACTATTACAATTATTTAAATGCATATCAAAGGTATAAACATAACATAATTGTACAAAATTATATTATACATACTCAAAACGGTGGGAATTAAATGGAAATGCAAAGATAGGTTGGATTTTAACCAAAACACATTTACACGTCATGATATAAGTATATAACTCACGTCATGTGATCTAAGATGATCCAACTTTAAAAATATTAACGTTGGTTTAAGATACAATGTTGAACGTAGAGTTAAAATTAATGCGTGTTTATAATAACTATATAAAGTAGGAATCCTTACTGGAATCCTTATCACCTTATTATACTGTTTACCGCTTTTGACGAGCCTAGAGTCATTATTTTTGATGTCCCACGGTGTACGTCATGTAAAATGTAAATATTATATTCATATTATAATCTTTCGCGAAATCCGAAACGCTTTAACGAAGGAGAAACGTAAAACTGGTGTGTCGGGACCAAAGTCGTTGCACGTATTATTATATATTATAAACTATAATATACGTACATGGAAAACGTTTGGGTTTTATGCAATGACTTCCTACGGTTACCGTAAAGAAAAAAGGCAATTTTCGACCTGAACGTCGGGGTTTTCGATATCGGGGGTGACCAGATGTGCGCGAAAGAAGAATAAAACGAAGTCTCCGTGGCCATCGCCTACATCCTCATGTGTGCGACCATATGTTTATATTGGATATTACTGCTGGGAGGCCATGTGCGACGCGAATGAACCTTGTCCTCGCAGATATATATATATTATTATTTATACTTTATACATACATATACCTATATATAATATTAATACAGACGGGGGTGTGTGTCGCGCTTAAAGATATCGGGAGACGACACCCACAAGCGAGCCTGGAGAACAGCTCTAAACGACGCGAGTACACGCAAATCGTATGCGCGTCTCCCTCTCTCACTCTCTCTCAGTCTCTCTTTCTTTCTCTCTCTCTCACCATCTCTCATTTTATCTCTCTCACTATCTCTATATCTGTCTCCGTCTCTCTCAACTGGTGCGTGCGCCCGCGGCCATAACCGTTCCGTGCGTCTATGCAGTCTGCTCAATAGTTAGGTATATTATTATAAGTATAATAATTATGACGGCGGCCGCCCGCTATGTCCAAATGCCTTCTCGTTGTCGAAACGAACCGTATAAAAAAATTATATGTATAATAATAATATTATCATCTACCGACGTCAAGGTCGTTCAGACGGCGATCTCCTGTTGTAGTGGTTCGCCAGTCGATCGACGGCAACGATAAAGGACTAAGAAAACTCGGCGCCCGTGGAGCGTTTTTGGGGTCCAATCAGTTGAGTTCATTGCCATAAGATATTTTCCAAAACAAAAATAAACTACATTTACCTATATATGAAATACTAAGTATCACTATACGATACTTCAGAAAAATGTACATATTTGATGAAGATATAATTTCGAAAGTAAAATATAGTAGAACTCTAGGTAATAGGTATTTATTAGACGGTAAAAATACGTTTAACACCTATTATATATGTTAAGATTAATTTTAATACATTTTGTAACTAAACATATTCAAGACTTTTCAAGGTTGCTAATATTTTTTTGGTGTGATAACAAGTTTTACAATAAGTCTACGTTAAACTTGTGCAACTAAATTTCTTAGTTATAGTCTAGACGTTTAATTGCTTCTTAAATCAATTATTAATTCATGTACTTACAGAACACTAGCCCAAATTGTTCGATATTTTACACAAAACTCTCGTATTTTGTATTTTATAGGTAAGCCGTAAGCATACAATTACTGCAAGTATTTCATGTTTCAATATTATATCATCATAAATAAAGTTTTCCAATAATAATGATAAACGAAATATCTCTTTCGATTCATTACACATGATTTAATAGTCTAATTAAACTAATTGGCTAAATCGATAAAATAAAATATTATTTAACATTTTCAAATAAATTTAAATCATTCCTTTGTAAGCAAAATAACAATTTCATAACGCACAAATGCTTTCTAGACTTATAGTTTCTTTCAATACTTTAAATAATTAAATGTACAACGTTATTAATATTATACATTTTCCTTTACTCCGTACTGTTCTCAAATTTATTAGGTACTGAAAAATGCATAAATTAATAACTATACATGATCACTTTTTTTTCTTGTGTACAAAATGAGGTTAGGTACCCAGCCACTCAGGTAGGTACTCTACAATTCTACTATTGCACGTCATGTAAAATAAAGCAATAACCTAGTCTGAATACTCCGAACAAATTATTTACTTGGTGGTTTTAATTTGATCCCGCGGGTTGGTTTATATTTTTTTTCTTTGAAATGAGTTGTTACTTCAGGCATATCAGAACTAACACGTAATACTCTGTATAATGAGTTTATGGCAACACCTAGAACGATAGGTATTTTATTCGATGAAGATTAACACGTTCGATGAACTACTCGTAATAATTTAAATATTGGCAAAATAAGAATTGGTACATTGGGTGTAATTATTAATTTCATTTAGAATTAAGATTTATGGACGATTATTAGGTACTTATTTTTTTTTTTACTTTCGAAAACATGGTATAAGTACGCTTCATGATATCTCCTCCAATCTGATCAGAATTCGATATCAAAAGTAAAAAAAAATTTAATATAAAAACAAATGAAAAGTTAACAAGGTAGTAACAAAAGAGTAAAACTGATCCATCTTTAACTGTTTAATAGAATAAAGAGAAAGTTCAGTATTATTAACTGCATATAACACACATTGCCGAACAAGTCGAGTTTCTCAATTAATCCACAGGTGTATAGAGGTATACAAAATTTAAAACATAAATTTACTAAAAAAATCGCATTTTACTTACAGAAGAAATTAATTTTTTATTGAAATATTTATTAAGCAATTGTTTTTTTTTTGGGATTTATTTTGTAATTTATGTCTTTTTAATAATTTATTGAACATTTATAATAGGTGCCTATACTACCTATACTATATAATTAGTTGGCTATACAATTTCACTACTAACATATTGTGTTTAACGAAAACTACATAGGTAATATATGGTCGGCGAACACGTAAAACATCGTGTTATCATCCCACTATATTATAGAATAAAAGGAAAAACATGATTTATCTAAACTATTCGTACTTGCAATGATCTTTTATTTCCAAGAAAATATTCATACAACACTCGATAATAAACGAGACATTCGATTGCATCCATCGTGATTGTATGCGATTCGGTATAGGTATACCACGCAACAACAACTACCTATATTTTAATACCTATACTACTGCCTATACTCCTATATATACTATATTATGCTAAAACATCGATCGACAAGTTTGCCCACGAGTTTTCCTGTAGATCATTTGACCTATGTTATTCGTAACAATTATTATTGGTATTATAACGAGAGAGAATGTTATATATATATTATATTTCTTATATTCATACATAAAGATGGTCGCGTGGGAATCCACGTCGTTCCAAGTTACCGTATTGACATTATGCAAACTTCGGTATTGTTTCGTTACCAGCGCCCCAAACACACGCCTCGGGTACCTACTGTGTGCGCTATCACGGCCGCGGCGGCCAATTAAAAAAAAATCAGCCCTGTTATTGGCGTGTGTTGATTTTTAAAATTTAGGCCGTAGATGTGAAATCTCCGAGGCAACGTATAGTGGTAACAACAAAAAAAAAAGAGAAGAAAAAACTCCATACTCGGGTCCGGTACTGTATAAGGACAATACGGCATTCTTCTCTGTATATACCAGACCGAGCTTCTGGTCTATAACGGATGATTTGTACAGCCTAAACGGGCACGTCTTCATTAACGAGAAAACGTCCCCTCCGCTCGCTATGTTTGTCTCTAGATCCGGACGTCCGCAACGAAGGTCACGAACGCGAAAATATAAAACCCCCGACGGCAAGGACCTCCATACACGTCCTGCGTCTGCAGAGAAAAATATAGCTCGGATAACAGTATCGTAAGGACTGCATGCGCTCTTTTCTACGAGCATAATAATATAACGTAGCTTATTATCAGCGCAGGTTATTAAACTATAATATGCCGGACGGTATATACACAGTCAACAAATGTTTTTGTTAAAAACAACATACCTATATACACCATCTATTAATTTATTTCTATTGTTCTAGGTATATAGGTACATTATTATATAGGTTCTATACCCTATGTATATGGACAGACGCGTTAGTGGTACGTTTAGTGTTGAGTACATTACCTACATATTAATATTAAATACGTTGTCATACGATAACGGCAAATGCTGTGTGTGTGTACCTTGGTTGTACCTGTAATCTGTACAATTATAATAATATATATAGGTATACATTTATTTATTTTTCGACTAAATTCCATTAAACAGGCTACATAATATCACAACATAAATTTGTATTGCATTATCAACTTATTAACGGTAATATATTATATAGCATTTATCTTTTATTGAAAAGTGTCGATTATAATATGAACGTTTATGTTATACCTAGTTTACTACATTAGTAGTAACTTTAACCTAAATTACTAATTAAAATTATTTACTTTAAAAATTATTAATGGCATATCATAATACTAAAGTATACTCTCCTATAGGTCAACCAATATACCTATATGTATATATTAGAATTAGTTTAATAATTAGTTTTAAATAATTCAATTAATTTGGAATTATTATGAATGCGATATTTTACATAATATTATTATATGTAATCGGAATATTACAAACGAATTTAATAATTTGCGATAATCGATAGACAATCTACTATAAATGTATACATTAGTAAAATTGGCATTCATGCTATGTCTACATAAATACTTTTGTAAATATCTAGTAATGTTTTGTATTGAAAAAAAATAATGTAAAGTATTATATTAGTTAATAGTTATGACAGAGATTGCAATTTTATTGTTGTACTCAGAATCTAGAATAAAGAACTAATTTTTCTAAAATATAATTTAAATGGACGAAAGGTAATACATATAAATCTGTCATGTTGGGGTCGATTTATTATACAGCTAACAATACGTGCACACTTTTAACACTAAATTTAGTCATGCAATCATAATACCCTTTAACTGAAAATATAACTATCTAAGCATCAGAATAAGTCTCGTCGTTAGGATACTTTAAGCTGTCGTGACACATCACATGATTTAGTAGTACTTTCTACAAGTATTATTATAAACTTCACGACAGTTCAAGGCAGTTTTGTGCACTATGGACGATTTTGCAGTTATATTCCATTCATGACATTTTTAAAAAAAAAATTTTTTCTTGTTTCCAAATAATGAAATTATTTTCATGCAATATATTTACCTTTATAGGGTATAACATGGTGTCCTGGTTCAGTCTTGTGACCATTGACGCACGCTACCACCAAAAATATGAGGAACAGCATAATTTCGTTTTGTCTTTTAATAAGTCCTGAAAACAAAAACCAAACAATCAAACAATGTAGGCACAATCAACCATTATTTAGTCTGGTACATAATAATGCACGTGACACGTTTTTATTTAACGTCTCGAAATATTACCAATAGTAATCACTTTTTTGACGTTCAGACTCCAGACTTACGACGAACAATCGTTCAGTGTCATTAAAGAGACATATGAAACGGATCGTGTGCAACGGTCGACCTAACCTTACGCAAATCAATATAGTTTATTATGCATACTTTAAACCCTATTAGGGATAAGGGAGAGTGGATGGTAGGTCAGTATAGGGTACCCAATACGAGAGTTCATAATATTATAATATCTACTTGAATGCTTGTTCAGCGTGATAGATTACCCGCTGTGCGCCGACTGTCGTTTGTTGGAACCGTGGGGTCATTGAGGTCTCTAGACCAATCTGCTTGCAAGGAAAGCAATCAGACGTTTAGTCCACTTTAACACAAAATATAATGTAATGACTCAGAAAGATGTTTATTTTTTCAATTTTATCGCCAAATAATATAATTATGATTTCCATTTATTATGCAAATTGTATGGCTATAGCTATAGAGGATTTTTTACAAACAAATTATACTCAGTGTGTTTCAAAGAATTACGATTTAAAAAAAATTAATCTTATAAACCGGCATAGTTTAAGTATAATATTAATATAAAGTTAAATTAGGGTTAACAGTCATAACAATTGCTGTTTTCATTTTCACTCAAATTTAAAACACAAGTATTATAAACATTGACATAAAAATGTGGCAATATATTATAATATATTATAATTATATTTATTATATTATATAATAGCAATATATTATAATTATGAAAAAGTAAAAATATACAATTCTTCAACTACATATACAATAATATATTAATTGTTATGTTTAAAATAAAATTAATAGTTAAGCTTATTTGATGGAACTATAAAAGGAACAATGCAAAATAGAAAATCGTTTGATTGAAACTAATTTTAGTACGTTTTTATTGTACCCCGTAAGTAATTATATGTTGTATAGAAAGTTCGATTATATTTTTTTATTAAATAATACATAATATTTAAATAGGCTACCTAATATTCTAAATGGCTAATGTGTTTAAGATCAATAAAAAAAAAATAATAATAATAAACAGTAGTCACTTCGGGCAAATTAACCTAATTTAAACTGTAATTATATTTTTAATAAGAAGCTTTATAAACGTACATGTTTACTTTCATAAATTATACACTGTCTAATGAGTGTCCCTCAACAATTTTACTACAGTAAATGGATTATTACAGTAAAATATATATTATATAATTATATATTATATTGAATATTGCAAACCTGCAGTAGACGCAATTTATAGAACTTATATTTCAATCTAAAATAATAAAATGTCTACTATAATACGATTTGTATAATAATCAAAAGCAATTCAATTATACGTTATTAAATACATTTTTAAGTATAGGTATCTAAAACGTTAAAATATTTTGTAATAATTTACAAACATTTTGATAATAGTTCTTCACTGGCACAGTGCTCAGTGGCACACTGGCAAACCATCCATATTATATATAGGTACCTACTAAATATGCAAAGAAGAGCAGATACTATATAAATTATACTTTGTTCCTCAGTTTTCGTAAGTTATAAGATTACTGGATCATATTATTATACTACTAATTATGTATACGTGACTTTTATCGAAAAACAAAATATACCAAATAGGTACCAATATCAAGTCCATATAGAGTTTGATAAAGTAATTTTAATGTTATAATATCATGGTATATTGTATAAGTCAAGCTATCAGTTTATTAGTCAAATAAATTGCAAGTCAAATATTATTTATCTGACCTGATAACATTTATAGATTGCATACAAGAAACAACAAATAAATAAGTAACTGTTTTCCTTTGATTTAATTGCAATTCAGAATTATTTTTTAATAGTTGATAGTTAATACAATATGCCTAGTACCTAACAGGTATAGTGTAATTTATTATGCCGCTATATTGTATATTTATTATTTTATTATTTTTTCGAGCGTCATTATTATTCAAAATAGTATGATGATAGGACAAGATAGGTATTAGGTATATTTCAATGGACTTATATAAACGCCTTCAACGAACATTTTATTAAAATTCTAGCAAAAGATAATGTTCACGGTGTATGGTTTAAAATATATTTTATTTTTTTTTTTGTTGACCACAGTAATTGTTTAGAGGGCAAACATGACTCTAACTGAGCACAAAAACGGACAGTAGGTAGGTAATAATTTCAAGCCCAATACGGGTTCTCTTGAACTTAGCTGAATACGTTATAATAAGAATGAAAGAGGAAAAAATGATTTCGATACTAGTTTTTATTTTAAACCTACTGCGTCTTGAGCAGACACGTACACACGCACGCATCCGGTTGGTGTATAATACCTCCTTGTGTGGCTACCGTTTTATTTTTAACAAAAAAAAAGTACTCTTACAAACATAGGTATCCGCAATGAATACAAAATATAACAAAATGGTCAGTGGTGACAATAATGCTATCGTGTTCTCGGTTCTTGGAACTAAAATGTCGTTTTATATTATATTATAGTTATAATTTTTCATGTGATAGTGTAATGTCGCTATTATAATATTATTTAATAATATATTATTGGTTTTCATTTAGCCTAACACGTATTATTATATTTGTTGAAATAACATGCATGCTGTGATGAATTTAACACACACAAACATTATCGATAAACTCAAAATAAATTTTAAGAAATCAATCTTCGTAGGAGCAAAAATAATAACAATGATTTATACCATAAACATCAAACTATACGTCTTTTGTGGTACTATATAATAATATAATAGTAGGAAAAATTAACTTATAAGAGTAGGATTTTAAAAACAAGAATATTTAATTTTTTTGCTGACACACTATATAGGTTTACTACAGTCTACACTACAGCACTATACACTATATTAATATAGTAGATAATAAGATCAAAGAATATCGAGTAGCTAATACTACTGTCGGCAAATGTTAAAGCCCAGTGGCATTAATTTATTGGCAATAATATAGTATAGCCGTTATTTTATTTACGCTAACTAACGAATACTATATAGAAATAAATAAAATCTATTCTAAAAATTGCACGATTACAATAATTTAGACTAATTAGTTACAAATATGTATTACTAAGATAAAACCAACTTCATTTAATTTCATAAAAATAATTTTCTTATTCACGATCATAATAATATAATTAAAAACTACTAACCCCTATTTTCGTCTATATAAATATATACAAATACATATAAAATAAATATTTAAAAATACAAATCAGTTAATTTTGTTAACTAATTAATAAATATATATTTACATGCCAGAAAAAAAGTGCTCATCATATGTATTAATATACTATATTATGATTATATGAACTCCGAAGATGACTAATTTTTGATGCAATAAAGAAATCATAATAATATAATGTATACTTCTTTAAATTTTAGAATAAAATATAATAAAAAATATGTACTATAGATATTATACCATATTATATTATGGTTTAATCTTGTTCATACTATAGTATTAAAATGTTTCCAATATGATTTTTAAACTACAGACTTAGCGCAATTCTACGATTGTGGAATTCTACGAATTATAGTATTTCATTCAATACCACAATTTTAAGATAAATATACATAGATGCCATATAGGTATATACTATATATGCCCAATCGGAGCAAGAGGTGCTTTACTCTTTTTAACTAAAATAAATCACACATAATATTTAAGACCCGTGTATATTTCTCACTCAGCTCAGAATTTAAAATAACAATGAAAATGTTTGCCTCATTTTTGTTTTATTGAATATAGGTAACTTCAATTTTAATTTTAATGACTTAAAGTTGAAATATTAGGCATTTAGAATAAATATTATAATTAATATAACAATGGCAAAAATAATCTTATTAAAATACGAAATTTCCTATTTTTTTTACGAATAAGTTTATAAACAGATTATTACCATATAGGTATTAAAGAAAATTAAATACTGTTGATCAGCTACCTACTATAGTTAGCATTTTATCACATCATTGTGATTTGAATGGTTTTCAACAACGGGCGGTATCCATTGACATGGGCCATTAATTTCATTGAATGATAAAATATGATAATTAACATACTCACATTTCAATACCACTATATACGGTGTCAAATAGGCCTTTGTAATTTACGCAAAAAATCCTTCCATAGGTTTTTACTAAAAAAGTGAAAAAAAAATTGCAATACGATATAGTATCTACCAACCTATATTATATATATCATCCATCTATCATCTATAACTTATAAGTATCATGTTAAACTGCTAAGCTGGCTAAAATTAAACTGATTGAAGTTTGATAAAAGAAACAGAAACCATACATTGTCATTGAAAAATTACTTTTTTTTTTAATTATAAAGAGTTATCAGCGAGTTTTTGAAATATTGAAAAAAATACAATCAAGAATAAATGTAAAAATATGAAAAAAGCATATTAGGTACCTACAATTAGATATTATTTATGTACATATTTTATAGTTAAAATAATTTGAGTTCGTCGTTTTAATATTATTAAGCTAGTAATAAAACTAATTAATTAATATAATTTTAAAATAAAACATTTACGTGCATTTATATTTAAGAGGGATTGCTTAAATATTAACATAAGTTGAAATTCAGGTTAATATGTGACATGTGTATCGTCCAAAACTGTTAAATACCCAAACACATTATAAGCTATTGTTGTTAAAGATTTAAATAAAATAAAGTGAAATATTCGTCACTTACGCATAGTCATTCTATTACAGTTTTACATAATTTGACCATCATTCCAAATTTTTTTACAGCAGCAATCTACCTAGGTATTCAATTCTCCTTCTTGACTTACTACGCATTGTAACTTTCGATTTTATCTCCATATAATCGGGTAACCTTTTCATATAAGAAGACATTAGGAGTTCGATTATATGAAACACATTTATACAAACCAAAAACTGGTTTGTTCAATCATTGTACTTACCTTATGTATAAAAAAATATTCCAAAACTACTATAGCAGGATTAAATAGAAGAACAATCAATAAAATCGTTTTAAAATACAATTTATCTTAATATCATTATCATGATCGTCATTCAAAGAAAAATCTATTAACTTTTAAGTAAATTATACTAAATGTGATTAGTTAGCATTAATAGAATAATGTAAAGACAATTTAGATAATTGTATTTTTTTTAACAAACCTGATAAATTTAACAAAAAAGACATTTTGTAATAAATTATTATACTTGAACACCTATATTATGCACGAGCATATAAAAAGTTAATATTTACAGAAGTTACCGTTGGTGATATTTGATATCATAATCATTATGTTGTAACGATTCAAGGGAAAATCATAATACCATATTATATTATATTTTACAATGACTAATACTTAATCAGAATTAATTTTTTTCATTACTCTTGGAAACATATTATTAATTTTAAGCAAATATAAGTAGGTAGGTACATACAAATGAATAAATTAGTTTATAATTACCTATAATATGTTAATAACGATAGTTAATTTATTGCTGATAATTCAACAGCAAATCTGCTGATTATACATTCTTCACACATTTTTTATTGTTATTTTATAACCAAGTGATATTATAGCAAACAATTATTGATCAAGTAATTATCATAACATAAAAACCAAATCATAACTGTATGCGCATAAAATAACAATTGCGAAAGAAAATATACAGGTATATATTTGTATAAGTGTATAAATGTACAGTATACATTTTAAGCAGGTAGGTACCTATATAATATTATTTATTGTGTATTATTGCGCTATACCTGCTGAAAGACATATAATAAGATTTAGTGAATATAATATTGATGTTGAAAACATTAATTTTGGCTTACACAACTCGTACATAATAATATTATGTGAATTTGCTACAGGTAGGTACCACACCTGTGCAGAGCCGCCAAGAAGGGTATACCGGGCGAAAGATGGCAGCAGCGGCTCGTAGGTACGCCCGCGAGCAGATTACCATAATAATGTAAAAAGAAAAGAAAACCACGGCTTCGGCGGCGGCTGATGAATAATGCGCCCTAAAATGTTGACACAAGATAATATCCAACATGGCGGGTGCATTTAAATATTACATTATATAGGTACACAACTCTCTCACACACACACACACAGACACAGATATATTTAAAAATATATAATAGACTATAATGTGGAAGAAGGCTCGTAATTAAAATTGACCATAGAAGGCGCACATGTTTTACGGATAATCCATTGTATGCCGTCGGGTCCTATGTCGACCGTATAGCAGCCGCAGAAGATGCACGCCACTGTCCCCGAAGCCGCCACAGATGGTACCGGTTTTTATATACATAGTATTATTATTATATTATACATAGATATAAGATACATATTATATATATAATATTTATATATATCTCTTTTTTTCAAGCATGCAATGGGTCTAATTTTTTTTCGTCTACTTTTCCCGAAACCCGCGTAGCACGTGCTATGTACACGAGACGACGCGGTTCATCTGTCATTGTCAGTAGGCATTGTGTTGTAAAAGAAAATATACACTGCGTACGGCCAGAAGAGAAACGATTTCCATTATTATTACAACGCGTGCACGGCAACTATTGTGTTAAACGTTAAGTGTATCGATAATGAAGATTATAATATAATATTTTCTAAAACCTAAAAGCGTACAGGTGTATATAATAGTGTACCTGTATACTTGTTATAATATAGTTGTATGCATGTGAGTGCACTGCACACACTCATGATCAGTGAAATCGGGGATAATAGCCAATGCTGTAGTATTTAACCACATAATGACCGCAAGACCAGAGATTGGATTTCTTACCGTGCAGATCAACAATTATTTACGAGAAGAGATTCAAAAACCTTATAAGTACGCGAATTTGGGTATTATCCGTGCTATTGCTATGATAGTTGCAATTATAAAGAGGATATAAAATCAAAAACAAAGAAAATTCAAAATAAAATAAAAGTTTTTTAACGTTAAGTACCTAATTAAAAAAAGTTATTAAATATCATGAAAATATAATTTTCCCCATAAGTAATTTAAAAAATAATAACCGTAAATTACAGTTCAATTCCCCTCCCAATTACCTTAGTTTCCTCCAATCTTCTTATTATATTCCACTCTCCCATCTCATATCAATTTTCTTTATCTCTACTCTCCCTACCTTCCGTCATCGACTCAGCTATTCAACATCACTTGAAGAAGCCCTCAATAAACACAACACCGCTAATATTTTAAATTTTTTTTAAATTGGCTTTGATAAAAATTTATAGTACCTACTCCTGTATATTATAACGAAATTTTTTTTTTATAATATATATCATTTTTTCTCTTTTTTAATATTGTTTAAATACTATTAGTTTGCACATAAGTCTAGGCTAATAACCATTGTAATTGAAGCTTTAATCAAATAAAAAAAAAATACAATTCAATATACTACTATATTTCTGAGTTCTGGCTCTATGACTTGATTTTTGAACGGACTAGATGTTTTAAATAAAAATTAGTTTTCAATAAATATATTGAGTACAGTAACTGAAAATTACTACGATCTATAGATTATCAAAATAATATGTTAATATTGTATTGATCAATACAAAACATTATTATTTAATTTTTTTTAACATTAAAACACGTAGGTAGGTACTATATAGGTATAATAATATAGCCTAACCATATATACAGTACACCTACCAAACGTCCTAACCTATTTAGAATAATTGTAAGTATGTTAGTGGAATGAACTGTAATATTCATAATAGTGGGTAATACCAATCTCTATATAATATAATATAACACTGATTATTTATTTGACAGATCTTAATACACCAAGATAAAAACTTTTAATGAATGACAAAATAATTTGATCATAATATTATATAGGTATTATGTTTCTGAACTATTATGCACTTAAAATTTTTTTACGATTTAAGGAAGTAGGTAACATATGGTGTTTTCAAGCGTGTTGGTATCCCTAATTAATATTTGAAATATAATATATTAAACGGTTATATAATGGCCTACAAACTCGTGATAAGATAAAGGCCCATAGGATTATCAATCATTATAACTATTTAGTCGATTATGATAAGAAGGTGAAAAAGGAAATGTGGTAATCGATAAGCAATTGTTTCATGTTTTTTTTTTTTTTATAGTCAGTGGTGAATGCGATGTTATTATATATTTATACATAACCGCATAATTTTATTTTATTTTTAATTCCATGTTGGTATGAACTTCAAATTAATTGTTTTATTTATTTATTTTGCTGTGCACATAACACACATAATTCAGTATTTACTAGAGTGTTTACGCTGATTATAAGTTGCATGTGATATTTTAGATTTGTTTCGCCGATCACCATACTATAAGATAGTGCACGTCATTATATTATGTTAGATTGTTTGAGATAAAATTCAAATCAGGAAAACGTACTATAGGATCGGTTGTACAAATTATTAGGGCGAAGCACGTTTATACCGGTTGGAGAAAATCGTATTAAAAAATGTCAACCTGTTTTTCCAATATTATTTCTACCTAGAAAAACTATCGTTTTTAAAAAATTATTAATATCAATTATAATATTTTGAAATAATTATGTCAACGTCTATAATGCAAAACTTGTTATCAATAATTTATAATATTATTTTAAAATTATTTAAGTTTGTTGTTATTTTAGGTATAAAAACCCGTTTTCTGTGAGAATAAATAAATAAATAATATTTCAATAATCAATTACTTAATATAATGTTCTTTTTTTTGTAGCTACCTGTAAATCCCGATAATATGGGTATTAGCCACTATCAAGTACTATTATAATTGTTATGCACTGTCGCAGTGTTTAAGTTCAATACCTAATTATTTTATCGCAGTTAATAATAAAAATAAAAAAATCCTTGTCCATGACTCTATCGATGATATACATTCAAAGTATACGTCTTCATTTGATGGTATATATTATACATATTTGTATACATGGACGATTCACCGTTATTTAAAAACTAAAACGTCCTATATTCGGGGCGCTTTTGTCTTTCGTCTTGCCAAATTCGCATCCTACACATTTATACCGTTACAGTCGGCCACGGCCCACAATAATTTAGAATAACATTTCAGATCTAGTAGTATACGTGATAACGGTTATATATTATAAATGATGCGACACAATGATATTGGACAATAAACGTGATATGTCACGCGACCATTTTACCAAGGTTTTGCTTGGATTTTTCGACCATTTACTGTAATTTGAATAGACGCACATATAATACGCAAATGTATATAATAGATTCTGAATAAGTGTCGCAGATATGTATTCAATTTACTGGGAACGCGTGAATAATATTAAAATATCTGACTGATGTGCATCCTACCTTAACGTGCTGACCACGCGCTTAATTCTCAAGCAACGGGTGAGCGACACCGTTTACTTGGACCGGAGGTCATACGGAGACCCGTTCCACTGTTCAAGACGCATTTCACCAAAATGTCATCGCACTTCACATCACTGGGCCAATAAAATATGGAAAGATAAAAACAGTGGCGCACTATAAATTCGCAGACGTCGACGAGAAAACGAATCGATCAGAATCGCTTTAAGTACATCGACGTACGGAGAGACTGATACCGCGGTATAGCGGCAGCACCAGGTTGTTGCGAGAATGATGACCAACGGAAAATGTCTCGCATAAAAGCTTACCACGAGTATACCGTAAATAATATGGTCACGGGTTACCTCGATATAAGCGGCGTCAAGGCGACAGATGATCATATACCTATTAAAGGTATCATATACTCACGGCGGACGGATAATAAAGATATTTTCCGTTGGCCGTTCAAGAAATGGTTTTCATGGCCATATTCTTCGCATCACCACCGTCCGGTTCACTACCACTGCACCGTCTTCATGTTATATTTTTTACTTTTTCTCGTCCGTGAGCGTTAGTGTATAATAGTATCATGCAATTCGATTTCTAACCAATCTTTTACGCGTCACCGAGTACGTATTATTTATAGAAACAAGTCTTGATCACATCCTATGACACGTGCCACTTGTTTCCAGGGGATTATGCGCCGATCGGCCTCTGTCAAGGCAGGATGCACAAAGTCATCTATATAGCTCTATTATATTCACATGTTCCTTGTAGGAATAGACGGTTTTACACGCTAGTATACGATCGTAATTAAGAAATTACAGAATTTATTGTAAAGGCGCGTCCAGATGGAGCAGCTTTTGTCGTGCGGCATGAGCGTGAATACATAAATACATTTTCTGCGGCTTTTTTTTATGCCACGCGGCATAATTTCCGATCGGCCTAGTAGGCGGTCTACATCAAAGGAAAGCCGCGTGGCTTGTGCCGCTCGCCTATGCCGCGTGTGTGTGGACGTATTATAGGCAAAGCCGCGCGGCATCATCAGTATTGTCTACTGGAAGATAATCGGGAAATAAATGCCGCACCGTGTGGATGCGTACTTGCCGGGCGGCATTGCCGCGCAGCAAAAGCTGCTCCGTCTGGACGTGCCTTAAGTGTTAAAATATTATAATACTATGGATAGGTTTGGAAAATCCGAGCTGTAGGTATAAGTTATAAGTAGCCATTAGGTATTTACGACTTACCGGCTATCTATACAGGGTGTATCTTATGTCATTGTACGCGGGTTTTTTTTAACAATTATGGATCGATGACATAGAATATCGTTAAAACGAAAAAAGACGTATTTCTTTATTTTTAAAAGGCAATTTTTTTATAACAATTTCAAAATTTTTAAACATGCATGTGTACCAATTGCAAAATTAACTTTATTTTTTCAAATGGTAACTACTATATTTTTTAATGGATTCCCGTAGAGCTTTTTTTTCTGAAAATTTTGATAGTCAAATCATCAATTTTAGTTCACTAGTTTACTAACTATGGTCCTCTAAAGGTCCTCTCAGACAGATTTACGCGCAACGCCACGGCTGATCCTATTCGATCAAAAAGGCGGGAAATTTACACGCCGCATGGACACGGTCCCTCGAAAATGGTAAAATAATAATGTCCTACTGGCCCAAGAAAACATGAACAATTAAATATTTAAAAAAAAACCTACGCTTTTAACACGTAATAAACCGTAAACGAATACGCAGCATAATATGTATAATATTATATAGTTATATAGCGGTGAAGTCTCCGAACTATAGCACGATCTGGAAGTACCTATATCGCACGAAACGAACTCCATATTCATTTGGTTTGACCGTTTAACGTCGGTGGCAAGAGACGTATAAGACGTTTGTAGAGTTTTGTTGCGCACACCAATCGTCGTCGTCGTACGCATTGTAATAATAAATAATAATAATACAACGACGTACGAGCGGTAAACCACTGCTGGTGTTGGTACCATGATGGCAGCGGACACCCTCTCGAACTCGGGAGCTGAGACGCTCCAACACTATAATATATTATATTATATTTATACACAATAACGTGTGTGGGGTGCTTTAATTCCGACAGTTTTCTCGGAGAAAAAACGTACAGACACACTGCACCGGTCCTAGGGTCAACCAAGGTCATCAGAACAATCGCTTGCGCGCTCATATTATACTATTATAGGTGCACACCATTATAAAATACATATTATTATTGTCACGGGTATACCTATATGCGAGCGGGTTATTGTTCTGTCGCAGGGTGCAACCGGTTTTTATGATATTTTTTTTAGGACAATATTATTCCATTTCGCTTAAAAATAAAATAAACAGGCTTACAAGTTTAATAATAATATTATGTATATGTGGGTATTTAGGTGGGATTTAGGTGGTACCTATTTAGGCTGATACTAAGTTGAACGTATCGCATAAATATAACGCATAAATTCGTACGCACACGATAGTGCTTAGGTTAAGATCGCGCAGTCTACGCGATCTTACTGCGATATAGGTCTATTCCAAACCTACTCTTTGAAAGAACTAGGAAAAACCTACCTGTGTGTATATATGCATAGGTAGGTGCAAATGCAAATATCGTGCACGACAACCGCACACGACTGTAGTTATAATATACAATAATAGTCATAACATTAATATATACCTACGACATTACTCTATAGTCGTTAAAAGCTATACGTCGGGGCTACTACCACCTATACCCTACCCCTTTCCGCACACCATGGTCGTGATTGTCGTGACCCGCATGGCGCCACAGACCAGGTAAATGGTCACCGTCGGACGTTCCCGGCCGGTCGCGTCTATGCAGGCGCCGGATGGCTGCGAAGGGCATTATATTGTAGTATGTCCCCGTGGTGGTGCCACCCGGTGGCGACGAACCCGAAGGCGACGCACCTGAAGACGACGCCGAGACACAATATATAATGGATTGTTCAAGCGAAACGTGCCGTAAGACCCATCAGGATGATTTTTCCCTTTTTTTTGTTCACCTTAAAGATTCTATATAGGTATACACACAATACAGATTACGTAGGTAGTTGGTTCCTATACAAACAGTGGCCATTTTTGTCTGCAACGGCCCTCACGCCCTCGGTAAAAAAAATAAACAACCCCTGTGACAATAATAATTTATACAACCACGACGACGACAATCACCCGCCGGGCTCGTCGACCGGAAACAATCGGTGACAGGATAGATAATTAATGGTGGACGCTTCGTATAATATTATTACATATGGGCGTAGGTGGTTTACCCGACCACTTAGTAAGCCACTTTCGAACCCTCTCGCTGAAGACCTACGACCGTGACGGCAAAGACGCTGTGATAATGGACGTATTGATTACGTGCGAAATCAAACCCGGTCGATTACGAATCGTGTTACAACCTGGTCCAGTGGCGGCGCGAAAGTGCATTATTGTCTATGTCCAACTGCACCACTCCACAGTACCACTGGCCGGAGTCTGAATCCGAAATCTAATTTTTCGGGGGGCTTGGGAGACCAAACACCCCCAGTTTTGAAATCAGCGTTTTCACAATTTATGCAATTTACGGCCGACTGGCAACTATAGTTCTTATATTTTATGAAAGACCATGATTAAACCATGACTGTGTGATGGTTGAATGGGGGGGTGGAGGCAAAGTTGCTAATTCTGCAGTGCAGGGCCATAATAGACTAACTGAAGAAATGCTGAGACTTTAGCACCCCTACCCGCCTAGTTTTTTCCCCTGGCAGAGACATCGCTGCGATCCCCGGGTACGCGCGATATCATCGTCGCATTGATAATTACTTATAACTATCGACTGTAACTGAAAATATGATTTAAAGAGAACTCACCTGCGTTATTACTACCGGCTTACGGACATCATACAGCAATCCGGAAAACTGGAAAATGTGTAACACTGGAGAATAATCGCGACGGCCAAACGAAATGCGAAAACAAAATGCACACACGGCGCGCACACTAGCAGCAGCAGTAAGAAGCTGTTTCACACGGCGCGGAGGACGAGTAGTCGGCGCGGACGTCGGTACGAGACTGGGGCCACGTTATTGTCGTCGCGGCCGCCGCCGCTGCCGCCCGCGTACCGCGGTACGCACGCGCTGCACGCACGCACGATGCGTACGGTACGTACGGCCGCCGCGTACAATGGGTAAACACCTGCGACCACTCCCCTGCGACAAAGCGGCGGCGATACCCCCGCGCCGAGGTTGTACGACCGCGCGCGTACAACACCCGGCCGTCAAAATCTCTGAAACCGGTCTAGGGGACGCGCCGTCCGAACGCGATCCGTATACGATTAAAATCGCGCGTGTCGGGACGTACGAGTACGATAATACTACGACGACTACTACTACGACTACGACGACGACTACTAGGTACAACAATGGTATATTGGTATACAATTGCGGCGACCGGCGACTGGCTCGGGTTTTGGCGCGACGATCCGTACGATATTATATGATTGTCTTGTCGGACGAAACGCGAAAAATCGACAAAACTCAGCAACCTCTTTATCCGATAAACAACTGCAGAGTTATAATATTATACAATCTGCAACCGACGATTAAAAGCGCACCGTTATACAACACATATATATGCACTCTGGCCCACGGTTAGGCCCGACGAGTAAAATTTGGGCCGGCTTAGTAACATATGGCCAAAAATATTTGAACGATGAAATATGAATGATAATAAATAATAAACATTATTGAATAATGGGCCTTTATGTTTTTTAGGGCCGGTTAAGATCCGAAAACTCGGTGGGACATGCCTTGCTCATCTGGCCCTGTATTATGCACTATTACTTATTGTAGGACTTGAGAACATAATTTAAGTGACGGTATATTATATTATGTATATCGTCGTGGTATATGATGATGATAATATTATACCACGAATGGTGTTTATCTATTTGTGTGAGAAACATTATTATTTTTCCATATATGATTTTGCAACGTTTTATAATATTATACTATGGTACGCTATTACTACAGGCGAATTACCTGAAAAGCATTCGAGTATTCAACCCACTGTAATAATATAGCGAGGACATAATACGTAATAGAATCGCCTAACAAGTATAACAACGGGTAAAAATAATTAAATATAATAGAACAACGTTACATATAATTATATTATATGTTTAAAATACGATAATATTATGTAGATACGTATACTTAATTATTTTATCTGCATATACCTACACATATCGTCAACACTGTAAAATAATAAGTATAAACTAACATATTTTACCCGAATGTACAAATTTGATTAGTCTTGAAAATATGTATTTGTCTTAACGAATCGTATTTACCTATATAATGTTATTAATATATTAAATATAATATTTAAATCAATTAGATAAGAAATGAAAAAGCCAATGGGTATATAAATATAATATACATAATAATCAGTAATCAACAATAATTGTATTATATATAGTTACCATCAAAACTTTATTTACGAAGTATACATGCGTGAGTACTGAGTATATTATGTATACTGCATATACGTACAAAGTCCTGAATTGTGGACTTTATGCGATGAGTAAAAATTTTTTTAAATTTTTTTTTTATATAACAATAAAATTAACTTTTTAATCTAACTTGATAATTAACTTCTTTAGAATTGTTTAAAAATTTGTCTTGTGGACAATTATGGACTTTGTGTTTAACATGATTTAAAATAATATGTGTATATAATACGATAGTTAAATCTCACATAGGCGTAAATTAAAATGGAAAAATAAAAATGTAATTTTGTTTCGTAATTTATGAAGTGCTCAAAATATAAATTCTGACTCAGATTCATAGTTAATTTGGTTAGTCGATTCTACACTGAAAGACCAATATTCAAACACAACGGTATTGTCTCCTTTATTTATTTAGAGAAACACAAAAAACATGGTCGTAAAACTGTAGCCTGCAGTCTATAGACATGATAATATAATATACTAACCTTTTTATTTATCGTTATAACAACTACAGAATACGATAATGCTTTTTAGTTTTTATACACACGGAGGAGATAAGTAGGTAAAGTACCGATGTTTTCGGTAGATTTTTTTTTATTAGATCCTTGATTTCAGTTTAAATCTGTAGGTACTTTAAGTTGCAGATCAGCCATGCTGCAGAACCTGTAACAAGCTTTTTTACCCCCCCCCCCCAAAAAAAAAAAAAAAAAAAAACTGGAAATTACACTAATTTAAAAATTATACAGTAATAAATTCGTAAAATGTTATATAATTTTAACGGTTATGAACTCGTATCATCACCCCCTCCCAAATCTTGCCTATGATTATACTATCAATACAAATAAAGCGATAACAATATTATATTATATGGTTATTAGTTATATTATATTATGTTAAAATATCGTATTTGCGAGCGGCGCAGCATATGTTTGTTTTAACGTCGAGCACGTACGCAAGCAATAACACATTCGTCGAGGAGAGATCGCGTTTGAAAAATTACGACCAAAAAAAAATAAAAACAAAAAACGCCAAGTCACCACGGCTCGAGAAACAAAGGAAACATATTATTATTATTTGTCGTTTAAATAAACGAGGTCCGCGAGATTACGAGTCGACTGTTACTCCCGCTTCAGTAGCAGAGAGTGCTAAATTATTTGTATTATTATTATTATGTGTGTGTGCACTTTTACATTATATTATGAGCGAGACTGTGCGTGTAGAACAATGTTCGTCATCGGCCGTTTTTTCTGTCGAACGATCGACTACGATATTGATACGTCAACGCAAAAGTTGTGTTCGTTTGTTTTTTATTATAATATATGCCGATATGGCTTATAATGTACCAATATGTATGGCTTATGGCATATAGGTAATATATATAATATGTGCTTGAAAACGCTGCAAAACGCTTAAAGTAGAAACAATTACCTATATATGCCGGGGTATACAACATAATTATATTGTTTGTAAGAGGTCAACATCCAAACAATTTCGAAAACAATTATTGTGTAAAACATACAATATTACACTGTCGATCGGTGCCGCATTCATTTACCATAATGTATCATTAAACCGTCCAAGATGTTAAAACGAGTTTGTGAAGGCTTATTAAATACCTGTACAAGTACAAAAATGGTTGTTGAATTCGGTAAATTATTATCAACGGACACTTTTTAGTTTTTCCCACAACAATTAAACGTTATTAAAAATTTCCACAATCAATCGTGTCTTACTGCATTATATGTATATTATAATGTCTATAATACACGTCTTGTTCGTTTGTATTCCGATTTACGGTAGGATTAAACAAAATACTTGACGTATAAAAATACGCAACATGTGTTTGTCCGTAACGTAGGTATTTATCAGTTAATCGGAAAAATTGACAGGATGCTCTTTTTTCCAAAAGCTTTAAAAATGTCTTTAATTAAAAAAATTTAATATTTTTTATCATAGTCATTATCAGATCTCCCACTACGAAAAATCCAGTGTATGTCACAAGGAGTAAAATTTTAACTTTAAGAAAAGTTTTTATCTTAGTGATTAGTATCAAAAGTAAACCATTTAAACTATTATGTAAAGTACCTAAGATAATAGTTTTATAATTGTGTAAGGGCTAAATATAACTCAATATATTATTAGGATTTAGGATATGAGCTTCAGGTGGATTCGATTTTATTAGAAAAAAATTATAAAATTATATCCCGTAGGCCATAATTGTTTTGTTTGATGTATGACGTATGACGGTATATACACATTTAATAAACATAATATTTTTTTTCTTATAATATATTATTATTATACTTAAGTATAAAAACTGATTTTTCCAGTTTTCTGTTGAACATCAAACATTTTTTAATACTTATGAATTATGATGTATTATCATTCCAACCTTTTCTCACCCCACTGTTTAAAATACATGATTTTTCAACCGGTTTCGTTGAAACATAAAATAGGTAGGTATACCTATACATCAGATATTTAAAAAATATGGATGCACGAAACGGTTTTTTACATGGTAGGTTGAGGTCCATTATACATTTATATATTATACACTTATTTTTAAAATTTAAATTAAATAAACCTACGTCAAAGAAAACACAATACATATACCCTATATAGCATTTACCTCTTCGTGTTAACTGGTCCTGGGGTGAGACCTGTTACATTAATCCATTTAAAAGAATAATAATTGATCGTTCTCGACTAGATATCGTTTTTTTTTTCAAATATATATATATATATATATTATATGCGTACATATTTCTTGTGTGTTCTTGTTAGGACATTATTCCTTTCCTTTTACATGATATTATTAGACCGTCAGACCGATAAAAGAAAATTTATACACGTAAGCGCGCGAGAAAAAACACAGCGCGTTATCGTAACGAATACATCAGTTGTTCAAGGTGGGACTATTTTTTTGTCTCCGAGTAGGTACCGAGACTGACTACCCGAGGAACAAAACTACTATATATAACACTCGACATTTGCGAGCCCGGCCTACACGATCTAGTTTGAGGCTGTCATTATTATATTACTGTTGGTCAATATATAATAATAATATATAGGTACTACCCGCCGTTGCAGTCTCGGTCGGTAGGTACCACTTTTGTGCCTCTCCAACTACGTCCCGAACTGCAATATAGGTAGGTAGGTAGTAGCTATATAGTCGATAAAACATATTATTATTATTATAAAATCTGCTGCTGCAGTTAGCACTAAGTGCTCATAATATAGTAATTGATAGCTGCGGTGATGAATTCGCATACGGTTTCTCCGGGGCCCGCTGCAAGATACATCGCGTTGCCATATGGTCAGGACCTCCCATATGTGTGTGCAGTATATGTGCGAGAGCGTATGAGTTGATTTATATAAATATGAGTCGTCTGGACTCCGGGCAGCAACGACACGGGTTTGCGAGTCGATATTTCACTGAATGTTTGTATACAGTTTATATATATAAACGTATATGCGATATTGTATTGCAAGTGGCGACCGTACAATGTCGAAACCCCCCGGGAGATTTCAATCTGGACACTGATGTTTTGTCCCCTGTAGTTCACTGCAATTTCAAACGTATAATATTCGAATGTAAATATTATTATTGACACCTCATTTTTCGTTTGCCCTTTATTCGATTCATGATATCAAAGTAAACAGTATTTAATATAAAAATATAAATAGGTACCTGTGTTCGATAATACGGTCACATATTATATTTGATGATTTTTTTGGCGAGGGGGTCACATATTATAATTTAAAAAGCAATATTACCGAATAATGTTATTGACCTAAACATTTTCGTAATAAATATTTTATAATGAATAGTATTTTAAATAATTTATACGGTGTTTATTATGTAATACCTACTTATAAAAAAAACTTTAAATACAGTAAGACTAGTGGGTAGTACTCACTGAGTACCTATATATTTAAGGTTAAATTTAGCTTAGCTATTAGCTACGTATTTGGCTATCAGTAATCGTAATCAATAATATTCATTATTCACTAAACATCTAAAACACTTGATGATATCATTGTCAAGTATCTGAAACTCGAATTCCATAATATGTATTTTAGAGCTAAATACAATTATTAAGTATAAGTACTGTTGCAAATTACCTAATAAAGAACTATGTGCTTTTATAATACCACCTTTACGAAAATATAATGTTTTACTCTAATTAATAAACAATTAATAAATTTTCCCAACATATTTATAAATAGTGTAAAATATATATACCATTAAGATTTAATAAAAAATTATTGATATCGTTATTATGAACTATTTAGTGTTTTTGCAATTTTGCAACACTATATTGTGTATTAACCGTAAAAAATACTTATTACTATAATAATTTGCTTATTAATTTTATTTAAGTTTCTAAATAATAATCTTTTGATATTATCGTATTCAAGTTAATCAATATAACATAATACTTGCGTTTAAATTTTTAGGTATATCTATTGCAAATGCTGTGTTGGTTATATTAGAAGTTGGAAATATACAAAATAATTACGAATAAAATCAGCAAAAAATATATATACTTTTTTTTATTATGACTAACTTTGAAGTTATAATTTATTATTCACATAATCATATTAAGCTTTAATTAAAATTATTATTAGGTATTATCTGTTTATGGTATATGTTACAAAATCTATAGGTTGTAATACAATTCTGAAAATTGCATAACAAAATATTTTCATACCTATAGGAGTTATATTTGGACTATGTTATTGTATGCTATCTCTACAGCTACTAAAGGCACATCAGTACCTATATCAATCGAGTACGTAGTGTTATAACTATCATACGTGATGAATATGTATTTTCTTTTTATAATTTTTTGCATTTATGGTCAAGATATTACAAATAATTTCTATAGTTTTAAAATATGTACGAACAAACCCGCAAAACTATTGAAAACTTATTTGAGATAAGATTATGTTTATACTTTTACATTAATTATCAATAAGTTCAAATTGATGAATAATTTATTAAATATTGTAATTTTGATAATATATAACGTGTAAAATAGTGACATTAGGTAGGTATTTCGGAAAATTGTACCTACGTAGTCATAAATAATATACCTAATAATAATTTACTTATACGTTTACTATGTATACGTAATGCAATATATCATAATTAATTTTCTATAAACATGCTTTAAAGGGACTTTAACGTAATGGAGGCTGATTTTATCGAATTCAAAAGCGTTTAACGTTATCTCTCCTGTGGTGGCACGAACAACGTGGTTTCAAGACCTCCGCCCGACAACGCCACTCAAGATACCGATCGATTTCACCACGCTGAACAGCTACACTCAACTCCTAGCTCCACCTCCCCGGATATGAGGGGAATATGTACGTGCAGTTTGTTCGAGAGTACGGTCTAAGGAAGTCATGAAGGCAATGTTATTGAGTTTAATACAAATGTCTAGTTGCCACTCGTTCTGACTACAAACCCTCCACGCGCAGCCACGTATATATTATATATTTTTAAAATAAGGCGGTCATGTGATTGTATAAGAGGGTAATTCACCTACTGCAATTTAACCTCTATATGCCGACGCCGAGTCCCGACACTTGAACGTAGAGACTTAAAGTTTTTTTTTTGTCAAGCGTTCTCCGGTTCACCTTACATCCCCTTTAAAAAGTTACTTCGTTCTAAATATTAATTACAGCTCACAATAACGACAAATGCATAAAAAAAACAACAAGCTATAACGTATAAAAAGAATACAAATTTTTATAACTAATAAAGTGTACAAATATCGGAAAATTTAAAATATTCACGATAAAATATTATTAATTAAAAATATTATCATTGTTTACTTACTGCGATGAACTTGACTCGTGTGAAGCATGGTAACCGTGAAATGTGATAAAATAATTTGGTATTTGTTAAATAATTATATCCATTATAATAAATGTATAGTCAATAATACACAATATAAAAATATCCAGGTTATATTATTATCCTACAACATGTCAGCATAGTTTCTTATTTTAATGATTACAAGTCGATAAAATATAATTTTAATATCTTTTAAAAAATATATATTGTGTATAAATTTTAATAAGTATTTTCTTTATTTGAACATTTTTCAAATGTTAAGTACCTACGCAATTGTGCAGCAAATAAATTTTTTTTGATTACCTACATATTGACAACTATTTTTTATGGTTCCTAGTTGTTTTTTTTTCTGAAAAAGTTTATGGTCGAATCATCAATTTTAGTTATCTAACTAATTTATTAACTCTCTAAAAAGGAGTAAACTCGTTAATAGTTTTAATTATTTGTTTTTTGTTTGTGATATCAACGTTGTTTCAAAAAAAATATTTGATGTTTGCCCCTTAATTTGTAGGTACCATCACAAAAATTAATTAAGTAAATGTTTTTTTTTATTTTATGCTCTTTTAGATTTTTGATTTAAGTTTATAAAATTAAAATAGTTAAATATTATTTGGCTTTTATAATTTGGTATATTCCAATTATTTTAAATACAACTATTACGCTATACGACGCCACACCTGCTTTTGTTATCTCTGTCTTACCTCTTTCTGGTGCGTAACTTAGCAAATTTAGGTTCAGCAGTTCAAATCTAGCTTTGTTGGCTTTAAATTAGAGTGAATTGACCTATTATAAAACTTAAAGATTACAACTGTTGTCCGTTAAGTGTTTTTTTCGATTTTATAACTTATAACCATGAAAATATTACAATTTAAAAACGCTCATAACTAGATTCAAAATTAAAAACAACAGACTATATGTTACTTTTTAGTATTTAATAGGTCAATTCATTCTAATATTAAGACAAATTACAAGCTAAACCTGAACTGCTGAACCTTAATTTGCTGAATTACACACTTGTACGACAAAAACAAAAAATATGAATTTGCCGTCCTCTAATGTTAACTACTTTAGGGTCATAATTATTAAAGCAGCGGACTAAAATTATTATTCAACCATTAAAATGTTCAGAAAAAAGCAATACTTTAATCCGTTGAAAAAACAATAGTTGTCAATATTTAAAAATAAAATAAAAATAAAGTTGGGTTTGTTTTTTGAAATGTCATTCTATCTATAATCGTAATTAATAAAAAAAACCATCACTATAAGTCAGTTAAAAAGTTCAAGTTCGAAAAACGTAGAAGTTACTAACATTTATTATAGTTAACATTTTCAAGGATTGTTTAGCATTGGGTTTAACACATCGTGAAGCTTAACAAATAATTTTTAAATGTCACATCGTGAGATATTCTAACTATTGATTATTTACATAAAATATTCTAGTTTAGCTCGTTTAAAATTAACACATAAGGTCATAAAATATCAGAAGAGGTGCCTATATAATTTGACGTAAGATTGTATATTAGAACCATAACACAATGAGGTATATTAGATGCAGTGGATAGAAGAAATATAAAATTGCCTTGTTCACGATTAAGCAAGAAAAAGAGTCATATAGACATACTATAATTATTTTTATTTAGAAATGTTGATCTATTCATGTGTTTGATTAGTGATAACTGTGTATTTTACTCTATTTGCTTAATAGTTAGTACGTAGATGGATAAAAATAAATTTAAATTGAATAAAATTAATAAAAAATTATGAAAATTATATAAATTTAATATTGTCGAGGGAGGGGAGCGCTCCACGTTTTTTTATTTAAAATTTTGAAGACTTATGTTAGTCTAAAAATGTTTGACTATTTTTGGCTCTAACTATTATATAAAGGTTAATTAATTAGTATTATGTGGTTCAATAATTATTTACAAGTGTAAACTATTTTTCTATTATAGTTAGTTGTATGGTTTTGTTTACAATCATTTTTACAGTTCACTTACCTACTATCTTATCTCTATGGGCAATTTTTATCATCTTAAACAATACGTATTAATGATATTTTTCTATGTACCTATTCAAATAATGCCATGTATTTAAATTATAAAATTTTACTTAACTTTTAACTTTAGGTACAAATAAGTTCATACAAAATAATAAATTACTTACAGCTTTATAACCAGCACAATTTTTAAAAATATAAATTGAAAAAAAAAACAACCATTTTACCTTAATTTTATCTCATAGTAAATAAACATATTATAATGCTTATAATATGTTAATGCATAGTTATAATAATTATAAACAATTATAAATAATGGTTCACAAATATCGTGAAATGTTTACCAAATGGCTAATACCACTGCAACAAATTAATATGGATGGATAGTATATAATATATTGGTAACATTGCATAACAACATTGAATATTATTATGGAGCCAAATATGCGGATAATTGCACTATGAAATCATCTACAAAAACTAGTCCTCGCTTAAGACCCCTCACAAATTGATCGTTTTTTCATCAATAAATTGGAGCGTTTAAACGAAACACGAAAATGCAACCACGTCCAATGGCCGTCTCTTATAATAGATAACTTGTATAATTACCTACCAAAAGTGTGGGATATAATGCAGATAGTATTAAATAGGTTTAAGAATGGCAACTATACCTAGTCAATATAGTAGTCATGATGTCCAATTAATATATAAATTGACAGTGCCTATCAATAGTTTTCTCAAAATTGTAGGAACATATAATCCAAATTAAATATACGATCATATTATTATAATATTAAATATAAAATGTATATACATATTATAACATATTATTATTATAATAACTATTACAACAAGACCAGTAATGAACACGTTTTTCAGCCACGGTTTGCGTAACTACAAAATATTTACAAACGGTACTCTTAATCTGTGTACCTATATTCTATAACACGATAAAGCGTTCACCTTTGATCTACTTGTAATATACGACGGCCAATCACTGAAAAAACACGAACTTTAACGGATTACCACGATGCATTAATTACGCACGAGCCTTCGATTGTACGCAGCTGTATTATATAGGTACAAGAATATAACTCGACATTCAACTTGCAAAGGATTACAATTTACGGTTACTCATTATAATTTTAAACGTCGTAATTCGGTATTATTGTTATTATTGATTTGTTCACGGCGAAAAGTTCTTACCTAGAAGTCTCAAAGGCCTATAAATGGTTAGGCATACACAATATAATAATATAATTTAGGTGCTGTTTATAAAATGTTGCACAATGTGATCGCTGGTATTGTTGTAGATTACCGATTTGCCTAAAATTATGTTTTTATGTACAAATATACCTATGTATAGTGTTTCACGTGGATCATTTAGACAATTGTTCTTTTAGTGTTCCTCGTTAAAATTACCCAACGTTGGTTTTTGTAACAAAAAAAAATTGTTTAAACAATGAACACCTCAAAATCGTTTTACACCCAAATAAGTTTCGTTGGGAGTGTGTAACCTGGCTTGGTTTTCTGAGGTAAAAATGTAAAACCATCACCGTGGCGTACTGGCGTGTTATAATATACAAGTGTTCAATCGTCTCTCCGGAGTTTACTGATCTCACTCAAAATGAATTTATTAGAATTTCGATTTCAGTTTTTTTTATTGTGAACTACCTGTCGATTATTTTCAAAGCTAATTGGAAGACATTTTGTTTTTTCGGATCGGCGAGTGTACCCACAACATAATATATTACTATTATGACGCTAATCGAATTAGTTTGAGTAGAGTAGACATGTGCGCAACTATTATATATTTTGTACGTTGACTATTAAATATAAATAATTTAACTGTCAATTGAGACTGTCAGAATATTTGTACGATGGAATCGATTTCATTATTTTAAAACATAATCGTTCATAAAAAAAAGAAATAACATAACAAAATTAATGTTAATATGAAAAAATCAAATATAAAATATTTCATTAATTCCATATGCAAATGGCTTAAGGATTGTATTTTTTTTAAATTAGCTTTTTTCTAGTGAGTAGTGGTCCTATAAAGAATTAGAACTCTGCGAACATATACTTATACATGTTAATGTTATTGGACATAAGATAAATTACAAAATGCATAATTTAATTACGATTGTTGTAATATTATTAGCTTTTTAATAAGCCGCCTATATTTATTGAAATGGTATGAATTATTATTTTTCACGGCTATTAATGGTTTTTTTTTTCAAATTGTAAACGTTGATAATAATACCATACCCAGTTAAATGTATATATCATTTTATATTTTTGACTATCGCTGGTTTAGTACGAGTAGTCTAAAATGGTACCATATAGATTATAGATATTAGATACAAACATCATAAGCCGTAAATAAATAACCAACATACGACCAAATCCTCGAGGAAAGATAAAGATGTTTATGACAATGGATATACACAAAGGGGAGAGACAACTTTACAGTCACGCCGTATTAGTATATCCTTATTGTTATAGTATCCTTGACGGCCAAATATGATTATGACCGACTTGTGGGGGGTTAAATGTGTTACAAAAGATTTAGATAACTTGGTAACAAATATGACATTTAATGAATATGAATGAGCTCAACAATAATCCAAGTATATTTTTATACAATATTATACATTTATATAATACCTATTTTTAATATAACTTGGTTTTTTATTTTAACATTCATTCTTAAACACATACAAAATGTAATTATAATTGATTACATTAAACATTTGTATAAAACTATAAACTGAAAAATGTAACGTCACATTCGAATCTCTTAAAAAAAACCACCGGGTTGTGGCACTTTATATAAATACAAATAACTAAAAAAAAACTAATTCTAATATAATTTTTCAAAAAAACATAAAAAATAAAAATTATACTACCTATAATTGTTCTTTATAATTGAATTTACACTAAAAAAATTGTCTAGTCAATGTATGCAATTACCTACTACCATTCATTCTAACGATAAAAATCACAATGATAAGCATGACATAATATGTATAATAAATAATAATAATATATACCTATATTATGGGACCTATACTCTTACTCAATTGCTTTACGTGGAGAGTGATTGAATTGAACAAATTAATCACATCTATTGTACATTTTTATGTTGTGTGTATGTTATAATATACCTACTTTATAAAAGAGAAAAGATTCATAATAAGACTTAATATAATTATACTATAGGCATGTCAAAATTAATCGGTACCTACGACCAATGATATGTAAGATCGTATTTTTAAAATCCCATTCAACATCTATTGTTTCTGTGCCGACGACATGATTTCAAAGGTAATTTGTGACAGGTACAAAGGGTTTTCATACATAATACAACATATTATTTAAATAAAATGATACACAGATAATAATCATTAATTTACACATGGAATCCGTATATTGTTAATACCGACATCGTATATTAATCAAATTTGAGTAGGTATAACACAGACATTTTCATTTTTTATCGTCGGTGAACGAAATAATGTTGTAACTATAAATTATAATAAAAGAAAGCAATTTGATCTGATTGTTATGAAATCTTTCAACTAAATATCTATAAATTAATCGAGTCAACCAAATACCCACAACGGTTGTTATTTAAAATGTTACCTATACCTAAAAATGAACTTCATAAGTGTTTAACTACTGGAAGTACCTACTAGCGTCTAGCAGTGATGTATCTGTACATAGTTTCTTAATTATTTAGGGTTGGTAGAGAAGGAGGAGAAGGATTTAAATTGATAATTATTTAAATTTTTACGCGTTTAAAATTTCACAATTGCCACGTTCAAAAAAAAATTTCTATGAAAAATGGTTATATTAAAATACCGAATATTTAAAGTATGTATAGCGATATTGTTTGTACGTATTTTTTTATGTTTTACACGATAGCTCAATCGTATAACGTGTGTATGTCTACAATTTATTATTATTTTATATTTTACAGAAAAATGTAAGCACACAAATCATTAAACCGGAAATATTGACCAACTCGTGTAAATATTACAAATTTAATTCATTACACAATAAAAAATTAAAAAAGGCAGCTCCATTTTTATTTTTAAATACAGTTCTATTATCGTTGTTGTTACTGTTGTTCGGTCAATAAACATTCTGAGTCCGGTACATTTTTTTTATTCGATTAGTACCTACGCACCGTTTTATGCAACGCACAATTTTGTACGGGCTTCAATTTAGTACAATACGATGTAAGAGGACGAAGGCTATAATACTCTCGTCAGCAACCGCTAACCGCACATACCTGACACACCTCATCGTATGTGTGCACCACATGTCACAATATTGTAGGTATACGTGCTTTATATTATTATTATGTGCTACCTACCTACCGAAATGTCGTACACTGCACCAACAGCACTACACACCGTTAAACAGCACAATATTCATAAATATAAATTATTATATTATTATTATATACATTTTATTATTTCAGTAAATCCGAATAAACTAAAAACCAATATAATAATATTGAAACGTATACACCATACACGTCTTGTATCAATCACATTACGCAGATACCTACCTAGATATTACTACTACGATGTGAGAATACCATCTCGGGAATCCATAAAAACATTACTGTTTAATGAATTATAATATTATAATATTATTAACGTGATGCTGACCGGCCCACACTTCCCATTATGGTGGATTATGTATGGCGTGGTAGTATAACAATAAAATATTCATTATTTGAGTTGTCTATATATGTCTATCACCATAATAATATTGTGGAACTGAATATTGGAACGTCCGAATTGCATTCTAAAATCTATTCCAAAAACGTTATAAATATATAATATTAATATGCTTAATACTTTAATCTTTTATCTAAATTACTCAAGCAGTGAATTTTTACACTGCCTAATATATTTTAGAATTATCTTGATTTATTTTTTTGTATATTAAAATATATATCTTAATCCACTGAATACCATAACTATTCAGTGCATGTATATATTATACATTTATAACTACGTCACAGTAAGAACCATTATTTTGATATTTTAAATAAATAAATGCGACAGTTAAATGATGGTAAGTCATCATTTTCTGAGAACATGGTCATTTCCAAATGCTGTCGTGGGTGTAACTAGAAATCGTCTGCATTTTCCCCCTTAACTGACAGCCACCATTTTCAAATAATCTCAAAAATGGTGCGAAACTTTTAATTCAATACTATAATGTCGTCTACATTATAAGAATAAATATCGGTTTGTTTTTGTTTTTACAATCTTTGATGAATTCTGAATTCTGATTATTGATAACCAACTGACTACTATAACCTTATTTTCCAATTATATTATGTATCTTGTATTTATTTAAAATATAAAATATCAGTTTTTACTTCATAAAGTATATCTATTATAATTTGCAACACATTTTTAACATATTATATAATAATTATATTATAAAAAAAACCTTTCAATTCGAGATTATAGTTTTATTGTTTTGAAAAAGACTGGATAATAACAACGGCCAATACAAAACACACAAGTTAAAAGGATAAGCGGAATGGTTTGGGCTCGTATATAGGGAAAATGTTTACAGCAAGTCAGCAAACGTTAATAAATCGTCATCATAGCCAATATTATGTGTGGCATGAATCTTAAATCTTAATCATCTGACCCCGTAAAAACACCTATACGTGTATAAAGTAATTGTTCGATAGACAATTTACAATTTCTTCAACCCCTTAAAAATGTACTACCTACCGTTTTTAGTTGTTTAAGATTGAAAGCCCCGCTCACGTTGGTGCTAAAAATGATAGCCCCCACCATTGTAATTTTAATGAATTTCTGCATATGCGCTGTTCCTTACACCTAGGAGTAAGATGTCATTTCGTTACTCGTTGTTCAAAAGCGAAAAAAGTATGCTTAGGTCGCGTAACGGCGCCGCTGGGATAATGGGGTGTGGTTTTCATGTAAGTATCCTCAAGTGGCGGCTATTGCAGAATTTTTATCGCTGTTTTTATCGAAAACAACATTTTTTTTATTGTGTTGCAACTGTTTTATGTTTTTTTGTTATGCTGTATAGTATTTTATTCATGAAAACATAAGTATGATGCTTTTGAAATACAATAGATAATGGAATTTTGTTCCCAAAATATTCTGATAATTTTAACTAAATCGAAGGAATTATAATACGTTCTCTCAAAGCATCGATATAATATTGTATCTAAAGGTTGATATTATTGTATTAAAACATAATATATTAGTATGAACTTTATTTAATAATTTTAAGTAGGTATAAGAAAAAGTAAGCTTATTTTTCATTAAATTCAAATGTATAATAATCATATACCACCAAATTGAACGAATTTTAACTCTTTGTTTCTCTCTTGCTTTTTCAAATAATTGGATTTTTTATTCAATATCACAAATTATAAGTCTCTTGGGTACAAACAAAAGACAAATACAATTGAATTTCATATTTTTACTGAAAATAATATAATACTTTATCCTGAAACAATAGTATATTAGATAAAAAAAACTAAACATTTTATTAACCAGTGATCTGGGGAGAGTGTACGAGTAAATATGACCACTGGATGGAAAAATCTAAAAATAATTATATATTTAAGCCTTAAGGCCTAAAGTGTTATAGACACATTGTCAGCTGCTGCGCGGGTTGTGCAGTGCTGTTAGAATACCTATATAATTATTGTAAGCCGTATTTCCGAACTAGGGCTCGAGAATCTTGTGATTTCATCGTAACTTCTGTTCGACTGTCCCTACACATTATTATGTATTATTACGCGTAGGTACATTATGTGTATTATATATACATATTATTCAGAACATTGTTAGTGATAAATTCTTAACTACTGTCTACTTGCACTTTAAAGGTATTATGACTTCACAGTTTAATGCTTTTGAACTGTATAACTGGATAACGTCTTAGTATGTTATTCAGTGATAACTCAACAAACATCCAATCATTACTAATAATACAGTAAATATAAATCATCAATTATTATTTTCAACAATATTGTCGACAATATTGGTTTTTTTCTATTATTTAATCATAGTTATTTTGATTCAATCAAATCAAACACAAATTATATTAAGTATTTTATAGATTATAGTGTGCAATAATTGTATAGTCTAAATTATCAATATAGGCACAATGTATCTTAATAATGCATTAATATTTTGTAATTTTAAAGAAATATGAGTATCAATTATAAATTATGAATATTATAATTATAATAATAATAATAATGACTATAAAAGCCCATTTTCCTCAAATTTGGGAATTTACGTACCTACTAGTAAAACCTTTTTTGACGGGAGCCGTTTGGGTTTCACTGATTATAAATTATATTAATATGTAAAACGTAAAACTGCGGTCTCGCGTTCATTAAATATTCCATAATGGTTGTTGATAAAATGCTATCCAATTTGTATTCTTCATATACAATCATACCTCTTATCAATAATTAAGTTCAAAGATTATCATGAATACAGTAACATATTAAATCAGTGTATGTACACAAATGTAATTTTTGACTTTCATGAAAATAAAATATTCAGTATGCGTTATAATATGATGGTGTATAATGCATGAGTTAAACAATAAAACATTCTTATTGTTTGTGATTACAAAAATATATTTCACCACAATCATTAACCATGATAAATATAATAAAATAATTTTTATATATTACCCAACCAAACTAATATAGGTGCCTAAATTTATAGTTGATATTTGTATTAAATCAAAATCAGAAAACAACTATTCAAGAATGCTTATAATTATAAAGTCATAAATTGCAATGTAATATTGTTCTTTTAATATAATAAATTTAATTTAATATTTTTATAACATAGGTACCCGTACTTAGTATCAACTTATTTAACGTAAGCAAATACATGGTGAATATGGTCATAACAATTAAAGGGCATAAAATATATTTTGTATTAATATACAAATAAATACTCACAGTTGTACAGTAAATGGATTTATATGACATATTTTCCATTAAATTTATTTTTAAGAAGTACCTACCTGATAGATCATGAGAATGTTTTATACGTTTTAATCCTGGAATTAACAAAATAATTGTGGTTAAACAAAGTTCATTATTATTATAAACTAAAACTTTAGGGCCTCGGGAGATGATCAAAGCAAAAAAATTAATATATTTATCCCAGACGGAATAATCGCGTGCTTAACACTGATAAATTAATGATTATACAGCACATCGATCATAATAAATGTGTGTAAACGATAATATGCTTTCCTCACAAAATATGTAACACGTATTCCGTAAAGTGACTTAGCATAAAAACATTCAATGGACATTCTACATTATTTATTGGGTGTGTTTCACGGACCTCCTCGACAACTTATTATTTCTATTCAAAATTTCAAACCATTGAATGTCACTATGGCATGTTTGCAGTCTATAATTAAACTCAATTTTTTTAAATATCTAATTTTATCTATTTGTTAACAAAAAATAATATAATAAATAATAATTTAACCCAAACTGTATAATGTCATGAACAATCATGATGTTATATGAAGTTGTTTTAATAAGATGTTATTTAATTAAATGTATCAAACAAAGACGAACAAATTATGCAATGTCAAAAGTTAATACTTAATAGAAGGTAGTTTTTCTAGGTTTATAAATATAAAATATGGACAACGCGAATTGTTGTGTATACCTAATGTATGCAATTTTTTTTTGGGGCAGATGATGTGTGTTTTTATTTATTATTTTTGTGTCTATCCACATTTTTAGGAACTGTTAAAATGCTTACATTTTTAACTTAAATATCTTTTCTGGTAGGAAAGTGAATATTAATGATACTATATACTACAGACATTTGACATTTTCTAATCATTTTTGTTTTTTTTTTTTTTTTTAATATGTTGATAAAATTGTTTAGACTTATTAATAAACTTAAGACTTGAATAGTAATAAATACATGGATTAATGATCCTCAGTAGGACTTAAGTAAGTAATACTTTATTAACTTATACTTCCTACCTAGTAGCTAGGACCTACCCAATACCCATTTATTTTACTTAAAAAAACTACAATGTTATTTAAATTAATCATCGAAATTGTAATAAGACAGTTAGACAACAAGACTTAGTGTATAGTTTTACTTTATTATTCTGTTGCAAGTTGACTTCATTATTTTAAAATTTAAATAATATTTGTAACATGTCAATAGTTATAATTTGAGTGTATAAATGCAATTTTACAGAATATTTATTAAAATATTTAATACTTAAAACTAATTTTGTCATAGGTATATGATTTAATTAATAATTGTATCCAACAAAGACGATAAAATTATGCAATGTCAACAGTTAATTTTCGTTTATCTATCCATTATTTAATTTTGAGTACAGGCTGTGAATAACATATCTTGGAGAGCTATTAATTAGTTAGAAGGATATTTTGACAAATTAATATCACTCTATATTTTAAATAAGTAGTCCAAAATACTTACAAAGAATAAATCACCCAAAGATAAGAGGAAAAAATATATATCGTGGTAAGTACAATATAGTTAAGTGTTTAACACCACTTTTAATAAACATACCTAATATTTTATTGTTACTTGAATTTATTACTTATTAAATGTAGGTATTACTAATCTAAATTATTTACAGTTTATATCCACATAAATTGTGGTAGCATTGGTTCTAAACCTATTGCTATATTATTAGAATTACGTGTTGGTAATAAATTATAATAATATAACATAACATCGATATAATTATATGTATATTGTATATTTCCATATAATACAATCATAATTTTTGTATGTATTGAAATAAATTATACCTTTATTTTTTAAAAACGTTTAAAATAATAATTGGTTGCGTGTGAGAAATCATCGAATCTTGAAATTGGACAGAAATAGGACGGCTTCTGTAGTAATATCAGAGTTAAATGCAGTTTTGTCAGTGAACGCACTGCAGTATATTACTGCTGTAAGATCATTATTGCATTTTTTTCACAAAATAACACACAGTTTCCATGACAAGAGAATTTTGAAATGCAGACGCATACACATATATCATTGGTTTATTAGGCAAAAAAATTAAATTAATTGTTTCACCTAAAAGAGACCGCCCAAATTCACAGGTATAATTATTAATAAAAACAGAAATATCAACCGACGTTTAATTGCAGTTTAATTAGCCGTATCTCAAGTGCTGTTGCCGACCACCATGAAAGGAATCCCATTAAGGCATAAACATCTCTCCGGCATGTCGCGAAAATTATTGCCACCGGCTGTTAAATTGCCTTTCCTTTTCGTCCGATCGTTTAGCCTCCAAAGCTGTACACACCAAAACAGTAGCGCCGCCATAGACAACCTATTGATAGCCTATATTATATGATACGGCAATTTATTGTTTGGCGCACAATGACGTATCCAAGTGAAATCGCACTGGTTTCCCTATAACGACACGGTCGTTTTACTATTATAAGCATTGTCATCAACAAATCGCTGAGGGCTGATGCTCAATATCAGTTGGATTGTAAACCGGCCAACGAATGCAACTGCACTGTTTACAATGTATTATACAATGTTTTCAACTGACATCATCGGTCGCGTGATTGTATAACCGTAGGTACTGTTTGTTAGACAGCACCTTGTGTATACACGCGTGACTATATCCTTGGCGTTATTGAATTAGAATAAAATATGTATTATAATAGTATGATACATTTATTAATGCTCAACTGCCTCAACAACTGTACCCCATCCAATGTATTATTATAAGAGAACAGATATCTACGCAATATTGTGCCGCGTATTATGCGACTGCTGCGACTTTGCATTTTTAAAACACTGCGACAATAGGCCGATCTAATCGGTGACGGATTATTGTCAAAATATATTTTAAAAGCCCAGGAGTCTAACCTATTTTCTAAATGTTCTATTTGTTAAATAAAAAGTTAAGCTAGATTACTAGGTATAGTGAGGTAACACTTTTACAATGTCATTTCATGTACAGGTCTCACAATACCATCACGATTGTTCCAATATTTCATTTAAATTTTGAATACGCCAAATATGGCATATCATTTTTGATTGTAGCATTTGGGATTTATCAAAACACAGTTGCTGACTTAATAGGTACATTTAACTGTAGGAATATTAATACATGTTTAAAATTAGTCATATCTTATTTATTATAGGTAACCATTATTCACTATTTATTGTTAATGACTACCATTGTAGTACAATACAATGCAAAAAAAATTCAATATAATGACAAATATTTTCATAGTACCTATAGATGCATACCAATTACTATGTCTCTAACGCAATAAAAAAATTATTCAAACATTACAAATATGTAATGAGCAAATACATTCTAAGTACATAATATGTTTTATACTACATCTATACTAGCCGTAAATTAAATAAAATGTTTAAATAGGAAACGTTATTTAAATATAATACATTGCACTGTGCAATTATTTCACAAGTTCCAACTTGAATTTATTCTTACCTACTAATATTATTGTGTTCAATTTAATTTTTTTAGTTTTCACTTAGTTCCGTGACATTTTAAATTAAGATCCTGATTCGTTGATCGCCTTCATTTGCAATAAATGTAGAAGACAAGTTTCTCTCTATATACATATTAAATTGTATTTCATAGGTTACTTGGATTTAACAACCTTTTATAGCCTAGGTAAGTGAAACTAAGAGTCGAAGTGACGGCTATTTTTTTAAAAACAATTACAAAAAATAATAGATCTGACAATTTTAATTTGATAAAATCGTGTAACAATACTGTTATGTGATTTCTGTAAAAAAAAAAATACTTTTACACTTAATTGGTAGTACAAACAAATAGCTGTTTTGTAATTAAAAAATGTATAAATAGTTAAAATACCTAGATATTTTAAAAATGATAAGTAGATCTCTTATAAAATTGAAATGAAGGAGAAATTTAATTTAAAGATAAAACTGAATGATATTGCTAGAGTAAAACACTAAGACGTACTAAATTATAAAAGATGGACGTATAGTATTGTAATATTATGAATAATAGCAGACGAAAATGTGTTTACACCCATGTGTTGACGACAATGATCTAAATTAAAAATGTTTGTTGATATTCAGAAATTAATAACCACGGGATGAACAATTTTCACTTTATATTAAAACGAGTATTTTCTAGAAATGGTAAATATATATATATATATATCAGACATTTAAAAATATTATTGGCTCTCTTTTAGTTATATTTTTATAAAGATTTGAAAATTTCGAAATGTGCTGATAACATTTTTATTTTTAATACCTACCTAAGACTTAACATTTAATACAAGGTTCCTCATAAATTATTCTTACAGTAAGCTACAAATATCAGAAATATAAACAATAATGAGCACAATTTTTTTAAATGACTTTAGAGCTTACATTTTGATGAAATAAGATATTTAAACGAAAAAAGAACGATATTTTCTTCTAACAATTTTAGTTATTTTTTTGCAGCTCAAAAAATATTGACCGCTGAGGCTCACACTTTTCACCATTATGCATATTATTATTAACAGTGCACAATGAAATTTCCTAAATATTTAAATTAATTTACACCATAAACCTCTTCACACGGTACGTCATCTGCAGTATGACGGTATTATACTTATAAGCAGTCCTGTAAAGAATACTTTTAAAAAGTACTTGAGTAAATACTCAAATACATTTTTTTTTAAGTATTTAAGATACTACTCAAATACTTTAATTGTAAAGTATTTCAAATACTACTCAAATACTTTGAAAAATTATTTGGAATACTTTTCAAATACTTTTGGTTTTTAAAGTGGATTTCTAATTATCGTAATATAAACACATAGGTAGTAGGTAATCTAATAGTTATCTAATAGTTTTAAAGGGAATATTGTTATTCAATATTCAATAACTTTTTTTAGAAATCTGGTTTTCACAAACCTTTGGGCTTCGGCTAACACAGAAATACAGTATATTAAATAAAAGTATTATTCTATTATTGTAGTTGACAATAATATTTTTCCAACCAATTATTTCGAATAAAAATAAAATGTTCGAAATAAAAAACCAAAGTATTCAATACCAAAAAGTATTTAAAATATCATTCAAAATACTTCATGCTGAAAGTATTTAAAAAGCCTAACCTTTTTTTTTTATTCCACCCAACCTTGAAAATTTTTAAAAATTGCATTCACCACTCTCTTTAAAAAAATTTTTTATTGAGCATTATGTTTATAATATAAAATTTAATGTTAATATTGTTTTGCTAGTTGTTGGTTGCTTCAATTGTAAGGGTAAAATCTAAGCCCCACCCCATCCCCCTACTTAAGAAGTATACACTCATTCACTGTCAGTTGGAAAACACACTGTTCTCCTGTCGTACTATATATAAATACAGCTAATTCCCCAGTTTTGTTTTATTATTTGATCAAACAATTTTTCAAATAATCAGTAATCTAGTATAGATAGGTTACTTAGCATTGGTATAATATAATATATTTTAATAAAATCATAGTATTTGATATTATGTGCATCTAATCATATATGTATGTAAATAATACTAAAACATACAAATTTACGATAGTTAACTACCGCGAATATGTAATAATATCCAGATTCGATGGACCCGCTGCAAAGCATAAGAAATCCTTAAAATTATATTTGATCGAAAATTGAAAAAAGACACTAATCAATCTGATAGTTGGATAAATAGGTATGTCAATTTCGTATTTTTTCTCAAAAATAATGGTCAGAATTCGCATCGATGAATAATTGATCAGCATGTATTTTGTATTTAAATATCCAGTCTGCTACGAATGAAAAATTTTTAAAAATTTAAAAATTTAATGACTTAATGAGTTATAAATAAACATGATTGTATACTTTAATGCTTATAATCGTGTAATATGTGGTTTTAAAGCCTTCTGTTGCAAATATCAATAAATTACATTGCAAACAATAAATTACAAACATTGAATAATCAAACTACTCTTTCCAAACCTATGCAGCACGTGTTTTTCTCTTGCATTATTTTTTTCAAAACATTTATTACATTAACATTTGTTTATGTTTTCATTAATATGACTAGATGTTTGTCTAGTTATTCTAATTTATGATAGTATGTGGAGTTTTAAACGGGCAAAATTGACTTGATTTAAAGAAATAAACTTGTAAGTTTCGAACAGAACTTGTTTCCGGCGCATAAAAATATATATTTATTTCCAGTTATAAACATGAATATTTTTTATTCATACAATTATTTCAAACTATACCCAGGGATAATAATAAAAATAAAAATAAACTGCGCCCGAGAATAAGGTTTCTAATTCAATTAGTTTTAGATATTACGATAATCTCATTTAATAATAATATAAATTATACAATACCTATACGTTTATTGAAATTTATTGCGTCAAAATGTTGTTTCTTATATTTTACGCAGACGTGTTTTCTATATTTTCTCGTTAAGAGGACGTCGTACGCGTTTGTGTGTTATCTCCGTCCAACTATAACGTGATACATAGCAAATTTTACGTTCAGAAGAATCCATTTTACTCTGTAATTTTTAACATTAGAGAAAATTGAGCTATATTATTAAATTGAAGAGTAAGAATATTATCCAGGGCTCCAAGAAGAAGCTTTTGATGGTATTTTAATATTTTGAAGCAAATTATGAATATTTTTAATTGTAAATGTTTTTGTAAATTTTATTTTAAGAACTTGTAGTTTCAAAATTAAAATATCATTGAAAAACCTACAAGTAGCTTGAGTAAAATATTTTTACTTTTAAATTCGATAGTTCGCTCTAAAATCGAAAATAATATAGAGTAAAATGAATTCTTTTGAACGTAATAAATTTCTATGCTATGCGTTTTAGTAAGACGAAGGCATTGGTACACGATCCATGGTGGATAAACAAAAACTTTCAAGGTCATTGATCGATTTCTCTCATCACTAAAATAATGTCAGTGTAACTTCTCGCCAGAATTTCAACTAACTGCTTTGGTACTGCTGCAACACTGCAACAGGTACCTATGTTTTTTATTGTTTTATTTTTGTATTATCCTTCTTACGCACGTCTCCGTATTATATATTATTATTATTATTATTATTATTTATTATTACTATTTATTATTAATACGAAGTACTCCGAGACGTGACACAGAGAAAGTTTATAAACGGGGATGTTATAAGGACAATTAGTACTTATACCATGGAATGTTCAGTAGCAGTAGAATCGACTGAGATCCGGTATCTGCGTACATCAATATTATATATTATGCAGGGTATAATTATTAATCCGAGATTTAATTACAATGTTTAATGCTCGAATAAATATATATATATATTATAAAATTATACACGTATACCTATTATAGTTTATTTATATATAAAAATCTAGGTACCTGGTTATAAATTTTGAAACGCTAATAAAACATATTATTATTGTACATCAATACGACATATTAATGATAATATATTGTGTAAATAAAATATAATTTGTAGAACGAAGATGAAATACAGTTTTGAATTCATACAAGTTAAAACAAAGTATAAAAGCGGTTTCCATGTCGGTCCATGATTTATTGTTTTGACCATAATACATGACGTATATTCGCGATTAGATAGGTATCGGTAAACTATGTAAATCATATTTTATTTCAACAGAACACATTTCGTTTTTAAAAAGGCACAAAATATGTTGTGGCTAGACCACGTGTCGGGCAATAGTCTTCCTCCTCACATTTTGGCGCCAGAAAAACATGTAACAATTATTATTATTACTATTACACGTTTGAAAGTAACAATTAACAATAAGTCATCGCACTAAAAAAAAAAAAATATTTCTATCATACCTTGCGGCCAGTATCCAGCTTCCAGCCGAGATTTCTTTGTTATCTGTCGACGTTCATCGGTTTAGTTTTTCCGCAATAAAGATAACGACATCATTGAACCATAACAGCTGCAACTAAAGCTTTTCCGCTGTTCAATTAAGTATAGGTAACAGAAAAAATTACGTAAAATTGGAAATCCTTTCTACAGGTTCACGCAAAGCGATGTTTAATTTCCAGAAAGTTAAAAAAAACCCCCGTTCAGTTCTTTGATAAATCTTTTCAGTACATCGTTAGTTATTTAATTTTAATCAATATTTCTTTAAATATTATCGAAAGATTATTGTCATGATAATATATTAATATAGTAAACATAAGTATGTTATTATTTACTTACTACTTAGTTATTAGTTATTACTTATAATCAATCTTTATCGTGGCTAATTTTATGTTTATATTGACTCTCCAACTAAACTGTAATAATTGCAGCTGCAGTGCTTGTCAACAATTTGCTTACGCAGAAAGCTGATAGAAAAAAATGTAAAACCTTAACATTCCTACGCAGTTTCTTTGCTCAGGACCTACAACTGTAACAACAAAAATGTATACCTATTAATTTTATATTTCAAACAAATCGTTGTACAGATATGACTGTCGACCCACTCAATCAGCTAACTATATATAATATTATTATTATTATTAATTCGGGTAAAGGTATTTATTATTTTTTATTTAGGAACACTCATTAAAAAAGTTTTCTCGACTACATGATAAGAATATTATTATCTACATAGCAAATTACAGTTATTATTACTATATTACACACACGCGTATGATATTACGTCAACATTACAATCATATTGGCGATACGCACACGCGGTATATTCGATATTGCTTATTCTTTATATAGGTACTCGTTGTGAACGCCGTCCATTATGGCTCGTCGGTCAAACGTTTTTCTACAGCGACACAGCAGCCAGCAGGTGAACTCTTTTTCAATATTCTTCGTGCCAAAATAAACGAATTAATAATGTCGTTACGATGACAAAAAAAAGCTCAAAAAAACTTTGCACCAAGCAATAATTGAATAATTATATTTCGCTCCCAATAGTGCTCGACACGATCACTGCAGACAATCATATGTAATTAAATATCCAAATACGGATTTTCACAGTACCTTTCGCGTCATGATGCGATACGATTTTTTCATCACCCCCGTACCCCGCGCAACACGTTTCCTTACTTGTGGGCGCACCCGTCGAGACTATAGTCTATATAACATAATAATAATCACCGAAGGGGCTTTTTTCATGTCTGTTTTTAATTTTGTTCGTTCACGTAGTCTGTATTTTTGGGAACGGTTAGTAGTCACTAATTATATATGTTATAGGTTAGGTAGTTAGGTATGTGTGTGTGCGTATAAAATATATATAATGTATAATGGTCTGGTGAATAGAGACATAATTTGTCCGGCACGCACGCGATGCTATGTGCTGACTGTGGTTGTCGCGCAATTAATTACGCTGTTCGTATCTGTCTCGCGCCTTTATATCGCAGAGAATTCCGTCTGAGAGAAGCGCCACCGCAGAATCGTCTTGAGGCCGAGGCAGAGCAATATGTGTGTATGTGTGTGTGTCTACAGGCCGTTTAATCGCTTTTGACTTTGTAAATAAATTGTTTTCTACAAACTCAAATGTATGAATGGTCAATGGTCAAAATATGATCTCCAGTCTTCAACTAAAAAAAATAATAGTATTTGAGTCTCAATTCTTAACTTAAACATGTGAAAACTCTAAAAAACCTCTTTACAAGTACAACAATGGGAAATTAATTTACTCGTTCATTTTTTTAAGCGAACTTGAGATCTTCGATAGAATCTGTACAGTATTGTGAATTTTCACGTAAATTAAAAATTATTTGTTGGGACGATCACGGCAAGACATCCTGTATTTGATGTATACGTAGTATAGTATTATTACCTACCAATGTACAAGGGGGGAAAGTTAAACTGGTCGGTGGACGGATTCGACGGAGAACAAAAAAAAAAACCAGTCGCCACACATTGCAGCTCCGACTTCCGAGAACGTATATTATATTTATTATATTATTGAGTATAGTCCGACGGGATTATTATTATTACCTATCGTAAGCGAGCGTTGCATACAAATGGAGTTTATTCGTCCGGTCGGCTGATGGTCGTATCGATCTCAGTGGTGGAGACTTGAACGCACGCGGTGATAAACGTACCCCGGCATGAACGAGCAGCGACGACGTCACGACTGACCATCAAAAAACTTACTTAATTATCAATACCCACAAAAGTTTCTTAAATCATTTACATACTACATAATAGTGTATACATTTACATACGATTTTATTATTGTTCGGGGTGGAAATAAGTCGTGGATAAAATTCGTATAGGAGGAGAGGTACGTAAAAATATTTTTAAATGCCATTGAAAAATAAATAAACATTGAAAGTTTATATATTATATATGGGGGTTAGATTTAACGAGTGTCTAATGAGTGACTTACGTCAAATCAATATCTATGTGATGCATATATAAAGGTATAATAACTCTTTCGGTTCAATTATTGATAGGATTTTTGGTAGAATCTAAAGAATACATACTCAATCATTTTATCGAATCATTAATTATCCAATATTATGTGTATCGAAACAACATAATATTTGGGTTAATGTTTCAGCTTTTAACTTTAAAGTAAAAATTATATTATTCCTGATGTATATGTATATAATCCTATTTATAAGTACACACATATGTGTATATAAATATATAAAATACCTTTGACTAAAATATATATACCTAATCTATGAATTATGATATAATATTAAATCCAATGGAATTTTTATATTACAACCATTTATTATGTTATTGATCAATTCTATAAAGATGTTTAGTTAAACTTATATTTTTTCGAGAATAAAATGCATATTATTTTATAAATAAATAATAGTGATTATCAAATACAGTGTAACTATGTTTCAATAATATTTAATCACTATTTCATATTGACTCACATCATATTATTATATTAATAATTTACGTAACGTCTATATTTTTTTATTATTTAATTGATTTATTATTATAATATAATGTTTACTAAAAATAATACGCTGAACTTTAATAAACATGTTAATTGTCGTTTGTAAATTCATATCATAACATCAAAATTAATTTGGTAACAACATGAATATATTCTTTTGGAGTTAAATCGAATCAATTTATAATGTGCAGTATTCTATTGAACACACCTTTTATCACCTTGGTACGCAATTTATTTCATCAATATTAATAATTCAATGTATTATAATATTATGGTATATTATTACGACATGCCATCAATATACCAAAACATAAAACAATTTGCCTACACGAATATTGTTCAAGGCGCTCGGCCTTCGTTTATAATTAAAAGCAATATTTCGATTTCATGCTTATATTTTTTTTCAAGAATATAATGGTCCCCACCACGGTCTTAGATTATGATCACTTTTTTTGCTCTGTGCAGGACCATCCAAATAGTTATAAAATTAAAATATGTTAGTGTTGGAAATAAATTGTCACAATAGGCAATTATAATTACGTATTATTTTGATATGTAAACATAATAATGTATAGGAATTTATTAAAGGTTAATCTTATTTTATCGTTGTCATACAATGTTATTAAGAATTTACCACTTTTTGTTTTCTAACTGTATGCAAGTACTATGTACCTACCTAATAAAAGTAACTTTTTTAATTATTTATAATGCACGAACCTGTCGCATTCTGTCAAATATAACAGTATTGAAATATACATAGGCTTAAATCACGGAGAACGCTTGAAAAATATGATTGATTATAATATTATTGTTTTAATATTATCATAGTACGAACCTGCAGCATTTTAAGGAGTTTTAAATAGGCAATTTTGTTGTTCCTTTAATAACAAAAAAAAATGTTAATCTAAGTAAAACGACGGTCTAGTACCCCCGCTCTACAGACTTCTGAATATTGTAATGGGTACGCATTCGAAAGCAGACTGATGTGACAATAGTGAATAGTGTGCTTATTAGCTATACCGACACTACGTTACGCAAACGGTTTTTACATTTATTTGCGAAAACGCAATGTTTTCACTTACTTAGGTACCTGTACCTACAACTCTATATAACATTATTATAAATTATAATAATATAATGATGTTATCGGGTGACTTCGAGCGTCATCAAACAAATCAAACATAACCGATAATAGTATAATGTACTTACATAGGTATAGGTACACGTATGATATATCACAATATGTACTGCTGTTAGAGCCGGTGTTGGGTTAGGTGATCATCTGACGGGCGATTGCCAATGGACGCCAAAATGTATTGGTATTTAAAATGTTATTTTTAAATAATATTGAAAATCTAGAAAAATGTTAGTTATCTTTTCAAAAATGTGTTATTTTTTCATTATTTTAATATAACGTACCTATATACTATACCTTTTTGCTTATATATAATATTTCACAATAAATAATAGAACATTGACGTATAAAAAAAAGCGCCCACATAATGGTTGGCCAAGGGCGTTATGCCGTTAATATTATGCCTCACGCCCGGCCCCAACAGCTACAAATTTCCGCAATATACGTCTATTACAAGTGTAATATTATAATATTTTTCACAAGCTCTTGACGACGTCTTCGTCGTTGAGTTGCATCGATTCGACACTGCAGCACGTGCGTCGATTACACTCTTTTATCCATACGTTATAAAACAAAAAAAGCCCCAGCTGGACACTTACCGTGGTATATTTTGGTAATAATATACTAATATGTGTATTTATTACGTATACACTGCTGACTGCAGGTGTGTATAGTAATTATAGTATGGAGAAAATGCACATTACGACAACATATTTTGTTTTCCCTTCTTTTTCGATGAAATAATAATCTGAAAAATGTTCACTCGCCGCGGCTATATAACCGCGACGATGCGGTACAACGGTACGCTGCGGTATCCGCTCAAATACATTATTATCGTTTATCGAATATTATAGTCGCGCGACGTCAACCAGTTCGGTTTTTGCGCATTACGATCGATCGTCGTAACTATCGCTGGTACGAAGTTATATTATTATATACCGCAGGATACCTACCTGTTTGATTCCGTCCGCTTGGTTGCCAAACAGTTCGCGACAATGACAATTTTATTCTATTACCCACGACCAGTTTTATTAACTCGTTGATAATTTTTTTTGCGTTCTCATAATAATAATATGATACCGTTCCGTTTTTTGTTTTTACGACTCGCCTAAGATGTGCACGATATTATTATACCTACATTTAATATAATATATTATTATGATCTTCGCGGCCGAACAACTGAATTGTTCTTATGGTCATGTAGTAAGTACAGCAAGTCTATGTTTATTCAAATACTGTCGTCCGCATATACATTTATACAATTGTAACACGTCATCCGTCAGTGGTAGCATGTACACTCATCTCTGCATCATAACATAATAACCGTAAACAAACCCGTTATTTCGAACAGAGCTCCGTGGACACGTTTTCCTAAAATATTGTTGTATACGGAAGTACTATTTTATAAAGTGTGTCCGTATTGAACACCTCTTATTGGTCGTAACTCGTATTATTGATCACGGCGGTTGTATTTTGAATGTCTATCTATTCGACGGCTGAACGCGACGTCGCCGTCGTGCAATCGATGCAAGTATCTGTCGCTGAGACGGCATCACATTGTTTTAAGTAAAAAACAATGTTTTTGAGTATACCTGATTACACTGCGGTCCATGATAATATTTCGGATTAATTATTATATACAAATATAATAATATACAGAGTGCGTGTGTTCGTTTGACTTGTTATGGTTCTAATTTCTTCAATCGACTATTCAAATGACACAATTAATTGTATACGTGGGTAAATATTAAAATATATAAAAAATAATAATATATAGCTATAGCTTACTGGAAAACATTTAATAATATGTATAGATACACTGCGCCATTCGGTATTTCTCTATTCTAACGATAAAACTAGATATCGAACTGACAAACTAACATCACAAAAATAATTGATAAATCCACTAAAATTTTAAAAAATACCTACCTATAATATATTATGGTTCCCGTTATTCCAATATAATATTATAATTTATAGCCTAACATTAAAGTATTATTAATATTAAAGTATTGGTATTGTCGTATTGATTTCATCGCCGTTATTACGTTGACACATTTTAAAATATATCTTTATTAATACAATTATCAAATAATGAGGTTTGACATGATTTATTGAAACGATTACAAATTTTTATGTAGATGCAAAATATAATATACAATGTAACTGAGTATATAATTATTTAGGTAGAACGCGTAGTACGATTACATAATAGTATGATCAGACTTTAATAAATTGGATAACGTATAGGTACTTGACTCTATAATCAATTATTAGAGTATTTTGAGATGCAGTTAATTGTTTTAATATGTTCGATTAATTAACTATACACACTTATATTTGCTCAAATTAAAAACAATAAATACTGTTATATGTATTTATTCGTACAATTTATTTAACACATTTCTCGAGATATCCATTATCGGTTTGTAAACATTAAAAAAGTTAATTAGTGATTACACTCTGGAATAATTCAGGTAATTAGGTGCCTACCTAAAATGTTAGCACTTGTACATTTTTAAAATTATAGTTATAACCACTTAAAAGCGTGACAGTTATAATATAAAATATACCATTAGAGCCCCACTTATTGCACATGCACTGCAACAAATGTGAATTATTCTGATAATAGCTAGCATATAATATTTGCCAAATCACTTATGCCACAATTTATTTATGTATCGTTGATTAGATTGAAAACGTTATGTGTACTTTTTAAATTATACATTACTTAATTTGAGTAGGCATAAGTACCTATAAGTTCACATCAAACGCATACTATTATTATACTCGCTCGTTGTCTGCAGTAAGGTTAGCTGTCCCAAGTGACTGCGGGAGACGAGGCACGGATTGCACCGAGCAGAAGACTACCTATACCCATAATAATATTACAAGGAAGAAACCTGAGGACTGTACTTAGACGTGTTATATCATAAGACCTAATAACGTACATGCTCGAAAATGCATTCAACTGCATTAATTACTGCAGTATGTTTAGTCATTTGTTCGTGTCTTCTTCCGACCATCAATGCCAAGAAAATCAATTATCAAAATGGTAAAGTATATTGTATGCACATCACATTATATAATATTTTTAATTATAACACATTCCGAGCAGTGCCGGATTAACGTAAACAAACAATTTTCTAGAGTGCCAAATCTTCTAAATTCAATATTGGTTTAATCTTTAATATATATATATATATATATATATATATATATATATATTATATAGGTAGGTAAGTACCTATATACTTAATAATTGTTTGTAAAAATAAATTATACATTTGCATTTGTACGCGCTTATACGTCTCATTTGAAATAGGTACATCTAAGTAGTTACCACACTTTTACTTCTTGGGTTAACTGATATGTCATATTATTATAATATGTAGATAATACTGTTGATGTATACTTACACAGTTTCAACTTTGATACTTTTCTGACTTTTTGAACTGTTTCAGCAACTTTGGTTTTCCCATAACACAATATTACTCATGAAATTCCGAATAAGTGATTTTTAAATTAAATTCGCTTTGAACGATACTTTCTATTTTCTAAATTATACTGTATTACTACTTGAATACTATTTTGTTCTTTGGTCCACTGACTAGTGAAAATATCCTTTCAACATTTACGTTATGACCAGCAATGGCATAAATAAGTACTGAGTCACGTTAAAATTAAACTGCGTTTTCTATTCAATAACTATATCGTATATTCAGTGGCGTATTTACGAGAACGGTCTTAGGGTACCTCTCCAGTACTCCAGGACGCCGAACCCCTTCCCCTCTAAGAACCCAAAAAAAGAAACATCACAAAAGATATTGAAATATATGCCGAGATATTATGATGTAGACAATAATCAATAGTTATACAAAAGACAATACCCGTATTAGCTACGAGTACTGAAGTAAAAAATAATATAGGTAGGTAAGTATATTATAGTGTATAGGAATATAGGCATAATACATGCATAAAATATATGTTTAATGCCTAATACCAGTTTTAATCGGTCATATAAACGGGGAAAATTCTATATAAGATTTCGCTTACATGTTATACTTAAAATATCACCTAATTATGATGACCGTGGAATTTAATGTGTTAGAATAAAAATAATTGTTATGTCTTAGGCTTTCGTCCGTTGTTTAGAAATAAATAGATACCTATATGTATAAAAGATGAATGCATAATTTTTTATTTAGAATTGAAAATACCTATAGGTATCCAACTTGCTTTGTTGTACCTATACTTGCAATTCTTATACACAGATTTCACATTGGTTACAACAATGTGAACATTAAACGCGTTACTTTCTAGCACCTGCTCGTCGACCATAGTATAAGATGACCTTAAATAATATATAACATAACATTGCATCATATTATAAATAGGTAACGGTGGCTTCCAACAAAGGCTCGGTAATTGAACCGAGCCCAGCGGGTTAGGTTAGGTTAGGTTAGTGATTAAAAGCTCTATTAACCCGTTTACAAATAGTGCCGCCGCGACGCCGGTTCATAATAATTTAATAAATGTAATATTAATGATATATTTATTATTGTTGTACTTACTACTTATAACCTTTTCTAAAACGTTATAATGATTCATCTGATACGCGTATATACCTAGAAACACATTTTTATATTCGATATGAGTAATTTAAACTGTAACTCGATAATCGCATAATATTATTATAATATGTATACCTTAGCTATATCATAAATTCGTAACATAATTATATTAATGTACGTATATTATAATGTATATACGGTGCGTTAGTGTATGCGTCGAAATGAATAAGTTCCCGTTGTATGCGTTTCTTTATAGATAAAACGTCTTTCTGGAATTATTTTACACATTACAAAACACGCGGCATTATAACATACGCAATCTAAATTTCTGAAAACACGAAAAACATCGATATAGGTATTTATTATACGTTTTAAATATAATAACTACAGAACTTGCGGTGTTTGACCATTACCGCAATTATACGTTAAAATATATTAACACTAAACTGTAATATACCGAGAACTATGTAGTTATATACTATAGATGTTTACACGTATACGCGATAAATACCAAATATTACATTAAAGTTACCGTAACCAAAACTGTGGGCATACCGGTAATCGGTATGGTGTGGCGATTACCGATCAGTTTTTCGATACAACAAAAATAAATTATCACCCGCCAACTCGGCGGAACGACCGTGTAAATGTATTATTATTTTTAATTCGTACTACGCTTTTTTGACTACACAAGGACATGAAATACCCGGCACACACTCTTTCGTGCAACTTCTAAATCGTATTATAATCAGAAAAAAATTGTCTACGATTTTTATGTAAGACAGATGCTTAAAATATTTTTCACCAAATTTTAGATTGGTGGTTGTTTTATTTTTATTTTTCTTACTTAGGAAATACACTCATGATATATAACAATAATTAACAGATACTGGATTTTATGTAGGATATCTAATTAAAAAACTAATATAGAACCCTAATCCCCGACTTTTCGTTATCCTTCTTACTCAGGCATTCAAATTCGCAAGGCGTCATTTGGGTATGTGGCGGCTGACATTCACCACATTATATTTTAGTATTTACAAAAAAGCGCATATGTATGTCATGTGTGTAGCACTATGTAACATAATATAAACCAGAGGTAGGTAGGTATTCAAACTGTGCGTCGCGGCTCCAAATGGGCGTTGCGAGTATTAATATTGTCAGGAGAGTTGTAGCACAGATGAAAAAAAATAAATATAATAACGATGAAAACAATTAATATAATATTATTTTATTCTAAAAGTACCGAACATTGAAACTGAATATCAATTTCAATTTTCAGTGCATAATTTTACATTAATACATTTTCTATCTGCGTATTTGAAAGCCACCAAAATTTTGTGAAAAAACGCGAAGGGGCCGTGAAATTAAAACATTTGAATGGGTACCTCCGATATAAACAAATAAACAATTATGTTATTTATACGTAGGTACAATATTATTATAATATTACAGTTAAAAACGAGGACGACTGTTCGTTATGGGTGGCCGAAAAAGACGAGCCCAAAATGCCCATACCGTTCACGAGCAACGGCAAGCGGTACGCGATCATCTATCCGAACGCCAAGGGCCGGCTGGACGTGAAGAAAGGGCGTAGTTTCAAGCTGTCGTGCGCCACAGCCAAGTTCGCGTCGAGCGAGCTGCAACGGAACGGCACCTCCGAAGTGTTGGTCACGTGCGTCGGCATCGACGTCCTCGCGTACCGGGGCCAGACGTACCGGTACGAAGACTTCCAGTGCGACGGCATGCCCAAGTCGGAGCTCCGAGTCACCGACGATCGGTGCCAGCCGGCCAACTACACCGTGGCCGTGGTCGGTTTCCAGACGGACCACGCATTCCTCCGGCTGTACGGCATGTGTTTCGACAAGTCGACCAAGAACAGCCTGTACACTTGGTACGACGCCCGGGCGCCGTACTACGACAACCACCAGAAGTACAGCAAGCGACCGGCGTTCATTAAGTCCAAAGAGCTGTACGGCAACACGGACGTGAACAGGAAATACACTTTCAAAGAACAGGTAAGATCTGTTCCGACTGCGGGATTTCGTCCAGTCTTAAGCAGTTTTAAATCTAAAACAATGATCAGAATCAGACTATTCTACGAGAGGAATGATCGTTTTCCCTATAAGTTCATTTTTGGTCGTTGAAATGGTCTGATTTCGCTATTCCGTAGGCCTATAGGGTATAATATATTACATGGTAACCGCGCTACGTACGTGTATGTTAATAGCAATTTCCAACATTTATGTGCCCCTTAATAAATATCTGATTTCGACACTATTAAGCTATTTTCAGACTAAAATAAATGATAACGAACGGCAGGATAAATTTAACATTTACTATATTGTATACAATAGGAGATAAATATTTTATAATTTGCTATTAATGCCGTTTAAATATGTCTTATATCAAATTAATACAAATATGACAAAAACAAAAATTTAAAATTTATGCATATTACCAATTATAAATGTTCGATACATATTCTAATATTCTTACTATAAATTTGTTTTTAAACGTTCTGTGCATAAATATAATATGCATATTCTACATTACATTTGCTTAAAATACTGGGTCCTGCAGGTTACAAGTAATTTCGACGATGATTCAATCATATAATGGATCGACCGTTACCGGCTTCCTAAGCTGTAAGTCGTGGAGTGTATAAATGTATAATCTTCTCAAGGTTAGATGATTATGGTATAATACTATGCTATGTTATAAGCTTATGGCATACCCGATAGCCGGATAGCTGATTTAAGTCACCAACAATGATCCTAATCGATTCTTATTATTATTACTATTATTTAAATCAATATATAAAAACCATTATAATTTAACTATAAAAATAATACTATAATACTAACCATAAAATAAATGTTGCCTTAGAAAAAAACGGTGGCGAAAATACTCAGATCGGACGAACTTGCGGATAAGTACATAAGGAATGATAACCAACACTCGCTGTCCCGGGGCCATTATGCAGCCAAAGCTGACTTCTTCTTTGATTTCGAACAGATTTCAACGTAAGTGATACACCTTATAGTTACTATATAGATACAGCTGCGATACTATACGACGTATAGATACGCTAGGCGATTAACGACCAGTTATGTACAGATGTATTTTTAAAAGCACATGCAGTCAACAAAAATACCCACTAGGCGCCTACCCTTTTTTATAATATTATATGTAAAAATAAATTTCATTACAATTGGAGTATACAAATTTACAATTCAGTGACGTTTCTTTTCTACCATGAGCAAAATTGAGACATGGCTCATATAGTCCCTATAAAATATAAATACAAACCAAGATAGGATTCATCAATATACTGTGATAATTGAATGGGGATAGAGAAATTGCTCATCGTGTACTTACTCGATTACTCAACAGACTATAGCTGAAAAGAAAAGCAACAACAAATCATGTACCCAGCCCAAACACATAATACGCATGTTAAATATATAAGGATTATAGCAATTTATTAGCACATACGGACTTCGGACGTATCGGCCCAGATCGATTCAATAAATCCAGCGACCCAAGTATTTTTTAATAGACAAATTCGTGTAATTAAGATCTCATTAACTTCAATCTAGTACAGTTTTTAAAAAAAGTCAACAAACAACTTAACCACCCCCCCCCCTCCACAATAATTATTTCTGAAATGATGACATTTTTCGGACAGTTAAGGACCCCCAATATTTTACCTACCTATGTACATATTGTACATAATAGTGTATACCTATTATACATGTATTTTGCGCACATGACGTAGGTTTTACTATGCGAACGTAGCCCCACAGTGGCAGATATTCAACGGTGACATGTGGGCCGATCTGGAGCAGTCAACCCGGTCAAAGTTAAGCAAAGGAAACGGCACGTCCACACATGTGATCGTCACCGGTACGTACGACACATGCACACTGGCCGACGTGGACAACGTCCAACAACCACTGTACCTTGACCTGCCTGGTGCCATACGCGTGCCGCTGTTCTACTGGAAGCTGCACTACGATGTGGACGCGGCGGACGGCATCGTGTACATCGGCCTCAACAACCCGTACAAGGAGATCGACGACAGCGTGTACATATGTCCTAACATATGCCCGGACGGTTACCATGGTCGCGGTTACCAGGGCCGCGATCACCGAAACAATAAGGCAGAGACCGGACCCGGCCGCGATCACCGGAACGACCCCGAACCGGACGCCAACGACGGACTCATCTACTGCTGTACCAAAAAGTCGTTCGAAGAGGTTTACGGTGAGCTGGACCCAATCGTGTACAGACAGCTGATGTGAACACGAAAAAACCCAAAGTCCTAACTACAGCACCACATGCTATATATTTACCTACCTACCTATACTTACATTATTCGTTGGCTATGACGAATGACGTAATCATAGATTCCTAGCTACATTCATTATCCGTCGGCACATCTAGAATATGTTACCTATAGGTATTATTTAGTACCTAATAAATAATAATAGCAATTATATTGTATATCTATAAATAATAAATTAATAAAATATATATTATATTATATAATATGTACTTATCTATTATTATAAAAATGATTGTGCGTTTGTCAGTATCCCGTAATCTTAGAAACTACGGAACCAATTGGTACTACATTTTGAGACTAGGGGAGTGTTTATAGCTTCGTTTTTCAACCCATATAGATTGCTATAGAGTGGCTCACGAAAATCGAATATTTTTTTTATAGAGACATTGAGTTGAAATTGGTACTCAACAGAAATAAAAGAGACTTTTTTATACTCTATATTGCACCAGGCACCTATATCATATTATGTGTGTAAAAATAAGTGGTCAAGTGGGTACTAATGATATGTACAGTAGACGTCTAAACTCTTGAGGCGTTGCTGTAACGGATGGGTTAAATTTTAATTCAATGATATATAATCATTGTATATGTAACATGTTAGGTAAACAAAGTGAATTTGAATACACAGTGTAAAACGGTGAACAAGTACGATGACCGTAGGGGTGCAACGCCCGGATTTGTGGTAAATGGGCAACTTATGATACGTGCCTATGACCTAATCTAAAATGTTATGCCCCTGGAGTCGAATGGTTAGGCAACCTAACGACCCATGTAGGATAGGATTTGCATCTAGACATGCTAGAAATGTTTGGTTCAAACTTTAAAACTTCGACTGGTTCTATAGCAAATGAAAATATTTTTCTATTATTACTTTCACATCAGAATTAGCGTAAGTAGTTGTTATGGACTCCGAGAGAGTATTGTTTTCGAGCAATACTTGTGAGGTAATGAATTCTGTACTAAATCTGTTCTATGTTAAATGTTTAAGTAAATGTTCAGTATGCGAATTTTTTAAGTAAAATTACCTACTACATTCTCATTCAGCACAATAATAAGCATCAAATTAAACTGGTCACATAATCACAAGCGAGTCTCGAGGGCAACGGCGGGCTTAATGGCTATAATGTAATATTATAACCGAACGCGTGCTGGCGGTATTTCAAATTTTGATACCGGTATCCGGTATTTTTTTTTACCGGTATGTACGGTATTACTAGTTGTACTGTATTATCAGTAATTATTGAAAGTGTTTCCAACCTAGGATAGGGTTATTATAATATTATGTCATTACGATTATATAAAAATAATAAATAATAAATGTAGGTATACAGTATTTTCGGATATACCGAAAATTTTATACGTCACTGTGGTTATAATAAATACGTAGAACACATTTGTCGTGAATGTAAGATTTGTTTAGCTGGTTAAGCTTTGATACCTGGCTCATATACGTTACATTTTACGAAGAATACCTAATATTTTCTAGCTATAATTGTATATATATTGTATGCCATATTGTATTTTGTAACTACGATATTATTATTACTGAATATTATGCTCGTCGTTTTCCTGCTCCCCCTCGATAATTTTTGTAGTCGATTATATCGCTAATAGATAATTGTGTCGGTTGCTCATTTCGATTTGTACTGTATTTTTTCCTTGTAAATATATTTATGTAGGTACTAATATATTTTACAATGTATTAGAAGATCGTATTTATACATTAAAGGGTCGTGCGGGCGTCCACAGTCGGTAGGTCACTTGGTCTGTAAAATTTCGCGCTGTTAGTAGAGTTTATGTCGTTGAAAAAGTAAATTGCTTAATTTTTCAACTTCAATATTATAAAGATTTTAAAATTCATAACATTCAAAATTTAAATCTCATTTTGAAGGAATAGAAAGTTCAATTCCAAGAAAGTGGCAAAGTAATTTTCAAGAAAATTTTATATGAAGGATTCAAATACGTTCTCAGAAGGTTCATCCTATGACTAAGAGATACTGTACAGTTGGCATAAGATAGGTATATTTTGGTAGAAAATAGAGATGGGATAGAATCCCCTTAAATTAGCTGAAATATAGCGTTTATTATAATCTTTATCAAGGCCGTTTAAAATTATTGAACGATTTACCAATGATAAAACTAGTATTTTTTTAAATTTATCTTTCTAGCATCTTTAAATAGTTCTTAATACATTTAATAGAATATTAAAATTCATGTCACTAAGATTAATTTTAAAAGACAAATTCAATTCAATTTTATATTTCTTATTACATATATTACAGTATCAGAGGACTGTTATTATATCAGTGTAGTTATTAATAGTGTTCATGGTTCTTCGTTAAATGGATAGTCTTTCAAGTGCATTCCTCTAAAAAAAAAAATTATAAAATTAATATATTTGAAGAATTTAAAAAGTAAGTCATACAATTATGTTATTCATTATTTCAACGTACGGTTTGAAAAGAACATAACGTAGATTCTGGTTCAATGACTCCAGTAAATCCATTTCCTCCTTGCTCATTTCAAAATCCCAGACATTAAAATTCTCTTTTTGTCTTTCTGGATTAGATGATTTTGGTATGACTATAACTCCTCTTTGGACCTTAATTTAACAATACAAGGAATTTTGATAAAAGGATCTGTTAATTAAAAACATTATTTGATTTGGCAACATTAATTCAACACCATTGGAACCAATATTAAGCTACTCCTCTATTTGCAATATTTATCAGATATGTGACAACCGCAGAATTTAAACATCACAGATTGCCATATATGATATGACAGGAACACATAATGGAGTTTTCTAACAATTTATGATAGAAATACAAATAATAAAAAGGATACAAATCTGTATAAATCTTTTAAAAAAAACTCTGTATATCATTACCTGAAAACGTATTAATACTTGAGCATTGGTCTTCTTATACTTGTCGGCAATTTTTTTAATAATTGGTTCCTCTAAAAGTACTAATCCTTCTGAGTTTGCACCTCTATAAGGTGATCCTAAAGGTCCATAAGCAGTTAATAGGATTCCATTACTCTCACAAACCTCTTTAAGTTTATTTTGAGTTAAATAAGGATGATTTTCAACCTAAAACACAATAATTATTAAATAATATGAAACTTTCTTAAAATGAACACCCTATTAACATAATTTTCTGTTTAACAAAATATTTATTTACTCTTATTGAACAAAATTCTTTAAAATAAAAATTTTTTTTATTGCCTATAATTCTATGTAATATGAACGTTTTACTGTATATTGTAATTTATAATGCATTATAATTTTAGAGGTATAAACACTAATATCATTTAATTAATTATTACACAAATTTATTTACTTTACCAATTTAATTTCTAATTATTTATTAAACTAATCCTTTGAATCAATCACTACCTAACCAGTGGCTGCACAAGGTTAATTTTTGAGGCATAAAGCTTAGAGTTCTCAAGACTAATTATGGTTGATGGGTACTGGGTAGGTATGAAATATAGACAATATAGACAAAAAATTGGTGAGAGGATGGGTAGGTGGGTGGGCATGTACTACCTTTTGTTGCATTTGTCAGTTATCGCAGATTGACTTGTGGGTGTATCATTTCAGTGTTAGTATTTCAGGACTAGGTGCCAGGGTGGTTGAAAACATTTTTTTGTTCTGTGAATAATAATTGTTTAGTCCCTACTATAGGTGCCTGGCGCCTGCCTAGGAAAGTAAAAGTTGTTACCTACTGAGCTTCCTTCAGCGGACGTCCCAGATGTGAGGTAAAGAATTTATTTACTATTCTCTGTTCGCCAAGAGAACATGCCGGTTCTGCACATGCAGACTGATAGCTGCTCACTCGCCGATTCTCTATTTCTCCCTCCAAGATTCGCGATGACAATAGGCGACCGACGCCGATGCTAGCGACGCCAGTCATCAGTCGCGTCGTGCCGCCGGCAGTTATGGGTGGGTGACGTAAGGGGATGCGCAGAACAAACCGATTTTTGTCAGGTCGCCGTGTGTTCTCTCGGCGAACAGAGTAAAGTTTATTATACAATGATGAGTTTGAGGCTACTAATAATAATTAAGTAGTATGATACAGTGACAACGCATGCTATATTAATAATTATTGATTTAAATACTTTTGGCAATTTTGGTTAAACTGTGCTATTGTGCTGTGTTAATTTTTGAATGTTATGATTTGTCCAGTAGTCTTAGTCTTAGCTATTACCTGATTTACAACCGGTTTTATTGTTGCTATTTCTAAAATTTCTTTTGTTTGTTTAATATTAAAATTTGAAATTCCTATTGATTTTGTGAGTCCTGATTGGACACATTGTTCCATAGCCTTCCATGTGTCTAAATAAGAATCATCAGTGCCAATATACCACCCTTCACTATCTTTCGCAATCGGATGTTCCTAAAAATTATAAAAAATTAATTACAATTTAACTGCTATATCTACAATAGTCAAAAATCAAAATTAAATTATTCACAGTGGTTGCAACTGGCCAATGAATAAGGTATAAATCCAGGTAATCCAAACCCAATAACTTCAAGCTATTCTTCAATGCAACTTCAACGTCTTTGGGTTTATGTTTGTTATTCCATAGCTAAACAAATAACAATTTTAATACATAACATATTAAATTAATATTTTAAATTATGTACAATAATTAATTAAAATAAAAAAAATTTATAAAAAAAAATTATATTAACTTTACAAAAGTAAAATTAAAACATATAATAAGAATTATAATTAAGAGGAATGTACACATACACAATAAGACAATAATCTAAAACTACATCATAGGTACATGCCATACTTGTAAAATAGTGAATTAATTGTCTATATGACCTAAATAATTGGCATCTGGGGCAATATTTAAACTATTAATTAATTACCCTATTATTAAATGAGAAAAAGATGAGCAAATGATCTGTGATGTAACCATTGTTTTCTTGGTTTGCTTTATGTACAGCACTCCGCAACAGATAAGCATAATAATTGTTAATTATCCATTATTATTGCCTATTGATAATTACCACCCAGCACTAAATATATTGTTAGACTGTAATCAATTTGACCTTCTACTAGTACCCGAGTCATTCTATGATGTTCCCCGAGGCGAACACTAGTCAACTCTCCTTTTTAATATTTTCATAAATGATTTACCTAATGTTATTAAAAAATCTGAATTTTTTTTATTCACTGATGATACCAAGCTATTTAAAAAAATAATAAAAATAAATCAAGATGCTACTGACTTACAAACAGATTTAAACAACTTACAAAATTGGTGTTAAAGAAATTATCTATTTTTGAATATTGAAAAATGAAAGGTTATGGGTTTTAATTTAATCAAGAACTCAATTATTTTTAACTATTCTAAACTACTTCATATATGTCATACTTGTCAAATAGTGAATTAATTGTCTATATGACCTAAATAATTGACATATTTTTATTTAAAATATTGTTGGTAGCAAAAAATGTTTAATTTAGTGGTGACTGAAATAACTTTTTAAGTAATTGATTTGATATTATAATCTTCTAGAGCAGAATTTCCCAAACTATTCCTACGGCTAACCCCTTAGAATATAGTAAAAATTATTGCGGAACCCGTAATAAAAATAACCTAACCTAACAATAGTAAATAATAAAAATTTACAGATCCCCAAATACCACAGTGGGCAAAACACTTTTCTAAGAGGATGTATAATATGGTATCTATACTAATGTATTATTTACTGATACTAGTGTCTCAGTTATTACAGTTTTTTTAATTGGTAAAAATAATAAATAATACATTTTAAATTTAGAATCAAGTGATAGGTACTTAATAAAGCTCTAAAGTTAAATGATATAATTTATTATAAATAGTAATAAAAATAAAATAATAGGTACCTACAAATTAAATAATTGCATAATATATTTAGTTTAAGGTATCTACATACCTTACTAGTAATATACAATTCTTCTCTTTTTATGACTCCTTCTTCAATTTTTTCAGCTATAGCCTTTCCTATGGAATTTTCATTATTGTAAAAAGCTGCACAATCAAAATGACGATATCCTATATCAATAGCACTTTTTACTGCATCGTAAATCTCTGTCTGTTCAGATTCTTTTAATTCAGGTTTGGTCTAAAATGTAATAAAATTATGGCTCAGAATATGCATATAGGTATGATAAACATAGACAACAAATATTTTTAAATAGATAGGTACACACAATAATGTAAATAGTTTTTCTCAAACAAAAACTTAAATAAACGTGACTGTAATTTATTATGATTTTTGTTGAATTAATTATAGAAATAAAATATATGTATATATAGTTTAACAGCATTGTGTATTACCTGCCAAGTGCCCAAACCTAAGATTGGATACTGTTGGCCATTGTTGAACTTCACCATTTTCACTGATGTAGACGCTGACATATCTAGTATAATTTTAAATTAATACTAGTATATAAAAATCACTCAATCACAAGAAATGAGCGTGAGATGTGATATAAAAATCAATATGTAATATATTTTTTTTTAAATAATATAATCACTAAGAAGACTAGACTAAAATTTACAAATGTACATAAATAATGACGATGGACGTCTATTATATAGGTAGTATATTATAGAACTCTAGATTAACTAATAAGGTAAGTAATAAAACACTGCGTTGGCGTCTTCAGTCTTCACACTACGAGTGACGAGCTAAAAACTCTTTTTATCTATAGTATATTTGTTGATTTTTAATTTTTTAGTTATGCTTATGACAGTAAATATTATTTAATATTATTAATTAGTCTGTAATCTGTGTAAATAATCCCTGAACGTAATAAATTGGTAATAATTTTGACACATTTATCAATTCTGATAAGGCAATTTCCAAGTAATCGCAATAAACTGTATTCTATTGCCTATACATATCTTAAAAGGGGTTTTAATAAACATATTCAAGATTAAATATTGATAAACATAAAATAATACATTAGGTATAATGTTAATTGAGATTATACATTTATACTATAAAATTTTAATTATTTCAGTAATATTAGAAAAAGTTAATTCATTTTCTAGATGATTTTTCATTTATCATAATCTTCTTCTACCTTCGACAATTTGTTCTGTTTTGTAAAAAAATTAATTTTTGTTAAGATTATCTTTTAAATATTTTGCTTGGTATAACAATGGTGTATAATTGTCAGGGGTTGAAGTGTGGGGGGACGCATGAGGACTCAGTCCCCCTACCTCTGACGGTGGTTAAAAATCGTCCCCTTTAACAAATTAGGATTTTAATACATTAGACATTATCCATAAAATTATATATGGAACGCTTAAAACTATATGGAGACATTAATCCCCTCTGGATTTTTTTCCCACTATAACCCCTGATAACTGTATAAGTGTTTACTAGTAGACATAATATAATATAATATATATTTTATACCTATTTTTGAACAAAAAAATATAATTGCGGTGCAGTGATGCTTACATGAGGGGGAGACCCCCCAGGCCAGGGCCCATAATGATATTACAGGATAAATTAACATATTGTATGCATATTCCATTATGTATATTATATAACCACTAAACCATATCCCATGGCCTGTATGTACTTTTGATGTCATACCTAAGGTTTTCGTTTTTTGGCTATACGAATTATGAAAATTGGAATTTAAATTGTGTACTTACTCGAAATAACTTGCCAATTTAAAATTTAATTGGCATCAACAACAAGATTTTTAAATGAATTTATACACGTCTATATTTCTTCTATCATCTTATTTAGGTGTGTTTATATTTTATACATGTATATTAGGTAGGTAAGTGCGTCTCAAAGTTTTTTTTTTACATAATTGGTTAAGGGTACGGAATGGCTGGTATAGGGTATACGCTAAATCAGTAAACTTGTGCTACCCCTGTACACCCTCATACCAATGGGTCCACACAGAAGACGCAATACAATGTAACTGACATTAGTACTTATTACACACTAAGTATTTAATTTGTACTACAATAAATATATCCGATTTTTAAAAATGTAGGAAAATAAAACAAGACTTGTTTAGTAAAATTTTAGTTTTGAGAAAGAATATAAGGAGCAAAAAAATACAATTTACAAACCAGAGTGTAGTAGTAAACTTGTATATTTTTAAGTTAAATACATTTTTAATATATTTAATATTTATAAGCAGTATAGTATTAATTTTAGCCAAAATGTTAAATGTTTATCTCCAAATGTTCAAATTAGGCTTCATCAAGGAATGGGTGATCTTTCAAATGTTTTGCGCTAAAAAAAGAAACCGGGTTCATAAATCATATAAATATTGTGTTAAAATATGTTATTCATAATATTTTCAACTTACGTGTTGAATTCAAAATAACGAGCATTTTTGTTCAAGGATTCGAGTAGACCTATATCTTGTGTAGTTAACTCAAAATCCCAGACATCAAAATTTTCTTTCTGCCTCTCTGGATTGGATGACTTTGGAATGACTATAACACCTCTTTGGATCTAATTTTTTCGACACAATACAAGTTAGAAACAAATTGAAATAAATAATTAGTACAATTATTACTTGGAACTTTATTAATATTTGAGCATTGGTTTTCTTATGCTTTTCAGCTAATTGTTTTACAATAGGTTCATCTAAAATAGCATCTTCTTCAGGTCCTGCCCATGATCTTTTTGCTGATCCTAATGGTGCATAACCAGTTAGTAATATACCATTACTTTCACAAAACTCCTTCAGTTTATTTTGTGTTAAATAAGGATGGCACTCAACCTAAAATAACAAGCAATTTTATAATTGTTAATTAAATCAATTGTTTACATGTATATTATTATCTTAAGACTTGTACATATATGAACATAATAAATATTTATGGACTAAAATAAAGTAAAACCCAGCTACAATAACTATTAAAAAAACTACAGTTTATATAAAAGTATCTAACTTAATCATAGAACTTAAAACAAAATTAAAACATAATATTTCCATGGCTTAACTCTATTTTACCTGATTAACAACTGGTTTAATTGTAGCTATTTCTAAAATATCTTTTAACTGTTTAATATTGAAATTTGACACTCCAATTGATTTTGTGAGACCTTTTTGAACACAGGCTTCCATAGCTTTCCAAGTTTCTAAATAAGAGATACCAGAACTTAATAACCGACCTTCGCTGTCAGTAGCATTAGAATCTTCCTAAAATATAAACCATGTTAATAGTATCATAGGTAAACAAGTTTTGATTTTAAGTTTTGTATATATTTAAAAATATTATTTACACTAGTTCCAAAAGGCCAATGGATTAGATATAAATCTACATAACTCAAACATAAATCATTCAAAGTATTCTTCAATGCTTCTTCCACCAGCTCAGATCTATGCTTATCATTCCAAAGCTTAAACAAATCAAACACATAAGTAGATAATAACTAAGAATAACTAATTCATTAGATATGATTAAGCACAATTCAAAATTTAAAATTTAAATTTACTAATAAGTTATTACTTATTATTAAATTTCTTTTGTAATAATTTTTAACAGAAGTTTAAGTTTGAGTTCAATTAATTTCTTAATTAGTATGTAGTATTTCTTAATCATCATGTTGTTATAATTATTACCTATGTCATTTGTTCATCAAGATATTTGCAATATCTTATTTGTATCTTAACATTATACAATTAATGTATTTAGTGCTAACCGTGCTTTCAAAATGTTGTCTCTAACTTTAACAATAATTGTATTAAAAGTATTAACTAAAATTAGTAAATTATTTTAAACAATATCTAAATCTTTGTCAATTTATTTAAAATATTTATAATCATTGACTGATTATTGTCTGATTCACATCAAAATAAAATTTATATTTTTTATGAATGTAGTGACAAGACATACCTTACTAGTGATAAATAGTTCATCTCTTTTAATAACACCTTCTAAAATTTTATCATTTATAGCCTTTCCCAATAATTTTTCATTGTTATAAATGGCAGCACAGTCAAAATGACGATATCCTATGTCAATTGCATTTTTTATAGAATTGATGAATTGTTGAGAGTCGTCAATGATTGCTGATGCCTGGAAAAATGAATATTTTTAAAATGGCATGGTAATAGCTAGAGTCTGGATTTGTATGTTTTTGCATATTTTTTTCCTTTTAACTTTTTGATTTTAATAATCTTCACGAATCATACTAATTGGAATTCACTGCTAAATTTCTATTTTGCATATTTGACCGTAAATGCACATTTGGCTATAAATGCATATTCGTTACATATTTCAATGAATGCGCTGTGACGAAAAAATTTTGGTCGGTAGGACATGGAATTAGCGATACAGTTTTAGCTAGGTATCTTCATTTAAAATACATATTATATTATATACATTAAAAACAGTCGAGGTAATCCCATCGTATTAAAAGAAATAGCTCATCTGCTGTTTTTCAACCTAACATTCTTGATTAGATTATCAACAATGTTATATCGTCGTAATCGATGTAATACATTTAATTTTATAATATAACCTACAGGCTATGAATTGAAGTTAACTGGTATCTTGTAACAACCGTACTGGCAATTGACATCAACATTATTTAGTTACAAATCTATACAAATTTAAAAAAATTTTGAAAGTACGAAATGCCAAAAGTTTGTAGTTCTTTTAGTTTTAAAATAATCCAAAAAAATGGTAAAAAAATATTTTTAAAATCACCGAGCAGAATTTCAATTTTTAGAGATGAAATGGAAAATATACCTTTACCTACCGTCCCGGTAATAACAAGGTGGGGAACATGGATAGTCGTTGCTTTATACTACGCGGAATTTTTTATAAAATACCAAAAGGTAATTGAAAAGCTCGCAGAAGACGACGCACAATGTGTTAAAAAAGTACTTGATATTATTAAAGATAGATCGATTGTAAATGAATTAACATTTATATCGACTCTTTTGTCATTTTTAGTTGAAATAATTAAAAAACTAGAAACACAAAATATGCTCTTATCTGAAAGTTTTTTTTAATAAGTGAATTAGAAGAAAAAATATACATTATTCCTTCACCTAAAAGGGCAACCTTAAAAACAAAATGAAATGATATTTTCTTCAAAAACAACGGCCTAAAATTATTACCTAAATGAATAAAGTATTATTAGGAGAAGCGGAAGCAGTTGAACTAGATGAAAACTACCAAGACTCAGCGATTATAAGCTCTTTTAAATTTGCCCCAGTAACGTCGGTGGATTGTCAACGATCATTTTTGATATACAACATTCATTAACAGATAGAAGGCACAGTTTTACCGAAGAAAAGCTAGAATATCATTTAATAATTAATTTTAACAATAAAGAATAAAAACACATTATATTTTAATAATAATTATAGTATATTTTATTTTATTTTATTTTTAAACAGAAATATTTATGTATGTATTTATGTACACATCTATATTTTTTTCATACTTAATACAACTTTGAATTTTTAAATATAAATTTTGATATTGCATATTTGTTGCATATTTTAATGATTTTTACTGCATATTATATGGCATATTTTGTTACTTTTTAATTCATACAAATCCGGGCTCTAGTAATAACTAAAAAACAGATATTTGTAAATATAATATATTTACCTGCCAAGTTCCCAAACCTAAGATTGGATATAATTGACCGTTATTGAACTTTACCATTTTCATCAAATTTGATGCCATATTTAAGTATCTACCTGCATAAATGGTTACTATAAAAAATACTATTCAAAACAGAAATGTGGCAGAAAAATTATTGTAAAACTTACTGTAAAAAATAAGAATAATATGTCAGCTGACGTGGTAGTTAGTTGCACTAGTTGCTGGTTACTTCAGTTTTTTACTTTTGAGTTAACTTATGACTGGCAAGTGGCAATACTCAATACTCCAGACGCCTATTATAGTGATTTGTAATAAATTGAGTAGTTACCTAATAAATAATTGATATTAATTATAGTGATAAATGATAATTGATAAGCCAGTCAACGAACAGGATTTAAGATAGTGCTATCTATCTATAATACTACAGAACACGATGTAGAGAAGATCTCTTCTCTAGTCTCTCACTCTCTCATCGTGCCACAGAAGTTACAGAACAATAATTTATCTACACCCTTGTCCCATATAATCATATAGAGTATATAGAGCATAGGCATAATATTAACTAGTTAATATGTCTATGATATAGAGCATAAAGTATACTATGAATTATGAATCATAATCAAAATTTTTGATCATACTCTGCGTTGATCATACTCTCAATTATGTTAGATAAATTAATTACTAAATTATCTAAGTGTACAGCAGCCCGCTGATATATCTTTTGGTCCGGCCAGTCCGGGGCGAAATAATTTTATTGAAAACTTTTGAAAACTGGTAGCTCAAATAGTTTGACATCAGTGAAATAGTTCTATATATGTCTATAGAAGAATTTCTCCAAGACTTAAATGCTACCCAC
>NC_042494.1:63577269-63577472 GCF_005508785.2 Acyrthosiphon pisum
TTACATTATGTAGTATGCACTATGATGTAATATTTTGTCATATTATGATCTATCGAGCTATTGAATTTTGACAGTTTTGTCAACATACTGAATACTATTATAATTTTATTTTCGTTTATTTATTACAAAGTAAATAGTAATATTTATTTGGTCGAAATGGTCGATGACGATTGACGACTATGGTTATACATTGTTTAACCTAA
>NC_042494.1:63579347-63580218 GCF_005508785.2 Acyrthosiphon pisum
TAAAATTAAAATATACTATAAAAAGCATATGAGGTTACCTAGATAATAATCTTATCTTTAGATTTTATAAGAGGTCAATTCACTCTAATTTTTAAATTAACGGAGCTTCACGTGTTCTGCTGAGCGTAAAAATTGCTATGTTACACACTTGTAAGACGGAGACAACACATGCGGGTATATCACGTCCTCTTAAGTTATGAGAAATCATTATCACCACGGAATTTAACGAGTTTAGTTCACTGCGTATATATACAACTAATTTAACTGAAATCTAAAAAAAGAAACACTCATGGGATTATTGATAATTGATTGCACCTATCAATTATCAAAGAGAAACGTAGTTTATAATTGTACCCGCATTTACAAAACCGGCAGTGCTGTCAGACGTCTGTGCAACTGCAGCATTTCGTATATCGAGTATAAAATTTTATTTTACTAGGTAGTAGGTACCTTAGAAAAAAGTTTTGAGAGGGAGAAGATTTTCCAATTTTCACCTCCCGTTTAGCTGTCGTTTTTTTTTTTTTTATCCTCCTCCTTTCAGAAATCATGTCTACGCCACTGAATACAAGGATTTTCATACATTTTCCTAAAAAGAATTTAAAAAAAATTATTTTACGTAAAGCCATATTAGGTACATATTTTTATGAGTGTTTGAAAATTAAATGTTGATGTAACTGGATATTTATAAGAAAAATTACGATATTTCATTAAACGATTTTAGTCATTTTATTGTAACAATAAAATATTAATCGTATGGGGACTTGAAACGATTCACCATTATGATATTATAATGAGTACCTAAGTAACTATATTATAATATGTACAATATTTTATGTTAAAAATAATCAGACTAATTTTTAGTATATTACTA
>NC_042494.1:63580268-63581108 GCF_005508785.2 Acyrthosiphon pisum
CACAAAATTACTTGCAAATTTTCGCAATTTTGACATATTTCGTATAAATTTAAACTTTAAGCACTTATAAAAAAAAATTGTGACTAACGATTTTGGATTTTTTTTTATCACTGTGAGAACAACTTATAAGAAACCTTGTATTAAATTTTCAAAGTTTTCTATCTAACCAAAAATTTTTTATCGTTATTTTAAAAAAAAATACTTAGAAAAATTGAAAATTTCATTTGTCTATAAATAGCTCAAAAAAAGTCGAAACACTTTGAAAATTTAACCCTGTATAGACAACGCTAATATAAACATCTGTTGCAAATTTCAAGTGCTTACAATAATTATTTTTTGAGTTACAGTAAAATTAAGTTTTCGTTTTTGTCAAAAATTGGTTTTGCGTAAAAATTCGCGTTTTTCCGTTATTTTTTTAAGGTTTTTCCTGCCGCTTTTGAAAAGTATTGGGAAATTTTCACTTTTGACCGCCCCCAAAGTACCAACTAGATTCACTTTCGAAAATCGAAGCATTTTTACTGCTCCAAAAGTTGTCGTCAGACACAAAAAAAAAAAAAAAAAAAACACACATCATTGTAAAATCAATACATTCATCACTTCGTTCAGAATCTAAAAGGTAATATTATTATATTAATTATTTGGCCACCCCTGGTATATGGCATATCATGTACGAGGAGGTATATATATGACACAAATGTTAGGTTCAAGAGTTAAGTCCTAAAAAAAAACAATTGTGTACAACAATAGCATCACTTGAGCGCGCCTTCACGGCCAGGCAGACTTTCCTTAGCGAGTACTAGATAGTAGAAATTTAGTCTAGTACGCATGATATAAATGCTA
>NC_042494.1:63581158-63584419 GCF_005508785.2 Acyrthosiphon pisum
CATATTAGGAACAATTTTTGGTTTGGTTCATAATCGGCGAAACAGTCTATTTTCATTTCTCAGAAGCGCCTGTCGTCGACGATAACCGACCGACCGCACGAGACAGTCATTAATTTTTTTGGCGTAGTGGGAGAATTCGCGGTTGCCGTCACAACGGCAAGTAGGTGGCAGCACATGATGGCAATGAAAAATCAAATCTAGCGACGTAAATATGCTGTCGAAAAACAAACGAAAAGCCATTAAAAAATGGTTTTAGAGTAAATATACCTATAATAAATTTTATAGAGAACAATATTTCGAAGGGAACCTCATTGGGGTTTTGAATTCATTTAAATACACAGCTCGGTATTAAAGGCACAAAAACATTTTTTTCTACATTTTTTAAACAATTGTAACTTCTTTACTACTTGATATTTTGAAAAACACCGATGAGGTTCCCTCCTAAATATTGTTCTCTATAAATTTCATTATAAGTATTTTTACTCTAAAACCATTTTTTGATGCCATTTCGTTTGTTTTTCGTAGACGTGTTTTTAGCTCTGAAAATGACCAGTGTAGCGTCCTCTTAAGACCATTATTAATACTTCTAAAGAACCAAGATTGCGAATTTGCGAGTGTTTACTGTTGAAAGAATCGCTCTGTTTGTGTATAATATTGTATTCAGTGTATCTACATTTACATGGCTACATATATTATATAAAATTATAAAAAATAAGAGTTTTTATTGATTTATTTTATATTATTTCCTTACAATTTTTTTATGTTGTACCTAATTACGTCCTATTAATTATTATGGCCATTATAGTATTTACTACCACAGAACTGTGTTACTACCTACAAGTTATCAATATCATGAAACATTATTGATAAAAAATAATATGAGTAATTATTGATTCGGTTAACACAATAACACGTCACAATAATTTTACAATTTTACAAAATACAAGCAATTAATTTTACCTACTAAATTGTTATTATATTTTAATGAATGCATTTCAACTTTCAAGGACTTAAGGTTCATAATTAGTATGTATGGACTTTATAATTATAGCCTTTATACTTTATAGTTAGGTTGCAGGTAATATATATCTTAGTTATTTTCATAATTTCATATATTAATTATTAGTATAAATATATGGGCGAATATAATAGTTCCTACATGGGACCTAGTAGGTAAAAATAAATATTTTAATATCCACGAGGCTACACCGTAAAAAATATTATATAATATATAAGTTATTACACAGATTGAGATGTTTGGCTAAATGTTATGATACAAATTTATAGGTACAATTGTCTTAAAAAATTATCAAGGAATCCAAAAATGTATTATACTATTATAGGTATATATGTTTCGTTTTAAAATTAAGTACCTTAAAATAGAATTTTGTGAATATTTAGTTGGTAGACAATTATTTTACCGCTGTGTATGAACCACGATTTAAGATATACTTACCAAGATATTTTTAATTGGCCCCAAAAGGTATTAAAAATTTAAAAAACAAAACACACATCATTGTAAAGTCAATACATTCATTGCTTCGCTATCGGAATCTATAAAATGTATGGTGTCATTCAAAAAGGAAAAAACTTTAAAAAAAATAATAACGATACAAATATTATATTCTTTTGGAAATGTTGTTTAATTTTAAATGACATCTAATTATGTAAAAAAAAATGTTTTTTAAATCATAAGTGTAAATTGTAGACATTTAAATAGATCACCAGCTGGTACCCATAAGACAAATTAAAAATGATGCTGATGTCGATTGACCTATACCTTTGAGGAACTTCAAAAAAAGGCGAGCGATCGACTATGGAATGGTGAATTTTATTGAAGTAGGAGACCGACAAACAGGTATAGAAAGAAAACAATTATTATCGGATTACCTAATATAAGTTTATAACCTCGTAGTAGTTAGGTGACCATATATTGTCAAATTGATATAATGATATTGTCATATTGATATAAATACCTACCTCTTAGATCATATACGATATATATGATCTAAGACCTACCTACATAACGGTTTTTAAATTTGTTATATTACTTATTAGTTATTGCTGACGAGTACCGCTATAATACCTATAGCGCAATTTATTAAAAAATATGTTCTTTTTAATTTCGATGTAAAATTGTTATTTGTTATAAATATTATTAATATCTTATAACATTATTATTTATCTTTAAATATTTCCGTTTTCTTCACTAGCCACTTCACCCGACTCAATTACTCAAAACTTAGGATTTAAACATTTTAAATCGTTATATTTAAGTAGAAATGTAAATGAGAAATAAAACCAATTTATATTCTATTTCTTATAAAAAAGTATTTTTACGCAAAACGTTTTCAATATTTTGAGTAGTCTGCTAGACAAAATAATATTTAATATTCCTACGCTTAATACATATTACCAATGTAGAAATGAACACGAATAAAACATAATATCATTGAATTATATGCATAGCATATAATGATTAGTGATTAGTGATTACTAAATAGTAAATACGGAATACCAATTAATATGATTTGTAGCTATTATTTAAATAGAATTAAAAAAAATATTTAAATATAAATACTAACCGATAAAATACCCAACCTTCTTAAAAATATATCTCCTATTATTTATTTTAATTAGTTATTGATAATTCTACATTTAACATTTATATGAATAAATATGAAAATTATATTGATTCTAGTTAGAATATTTAGCCTTCAACATGTAATCTAGGTTTCGTGATTTTCAATCAGAGGACATAATAATGTATAATGGTTTCAATCATTAAAATTAAATTTTTTTTTAACCTTGACTAGAGTTGCATTGTACCTATATCAGGTGTACAATGTTTGAACATATTTTACGGGTTTGGTATGGGTTAGAAATTAGAATGGCCCTAGAATCAATTTTTTCAGCTTTATTAAGTAGGTACCTACTATATACCTATATGGCAGGGGTGGCCAGCGAAGAGAGACTCGCAAGCCACCAAATATATTAATAAAAATTGAAAAGCCAAGGTGTAAAAAAAAAAAGGTAATATTATTATATTAATTATTTGGCCACCCCTGGTATATGGCATATCATGTACGAGGAGGTATATATATGACACAAATGTTAGGTTCAAGAGTTAAGTCCTAAAAAAAAACAATTGTGTACAACAATAGCATCACTTGGGCGCGCCTTCACGGCCAGGCAGACTTTCCTTAGCGAGTACTAGATAGTAGAAATTTAGTCTAGTATGCATGATATAAATGCTAGTAG
>NC_042494.1:63584519-63593573 GCF_005508785.2 Acyrthosiphon pisum
GTATGATATGTGAATAAATATATAGTGGACAGGCCCTGCCCCTGGGATTGTGTGCATAACAATATAATTTTTACCTGTGGATAGGAACATATTTTTTTCAGACACCATATATGATTTTGGTGCATCATATTTTGAAAAAATATTTTGTTAGGGTAAGTTTTAAAATTTTCTTTTTAGAGTCTATATTATAGTGTTACCTAAGAGGTACCACGAGAAGGTTAGCTCTTAATTATCTCCCATAAACTTTTTTGTAACTACAAAGTATTTATTTTTAATACCTATGTTGATCATTATTTAGGTATTATATTGATTATTGAAATATAAACATATAAAAATCAAAATTCTATATTTAGTTTTTACTTTTTTAGCTTCTATTTTGCAACTTAAATTATGATATTATTAGATATTTAGATAACTTGTATAGATAATAATCTACTAGCTACCATCAACTGTTATCAAATATGAAGTAGGTATAGTAATAACCAGGGCTCGTTACTTCATGCACAAAAAAATGCATTAATAAGCATGCATTCATGCACTAAAAATTGTCAAAATATGCACTAAAAAGTTCAAATATATGCATTTATATGCCCTAACATTTTTAAATTATGCACTCAAAATATACATCATGTGAAAAAAATCATGAGAAAATTTTAAAATAATAAGGATTAATCCATAAATTTAAAAAAATTCAAATTCCTCCACAAAATTTTGCAAACTGTTTGTTTTTCTTTCAGCATTGTTTAAATAAAATATGAATAATGTGTACCTATACAGTATCTATATCTCACATGAAAACACTAAAACAGGAAATTGAACGGACAAATGCATACGACTCATACCAATGTACACAATTATAAATGCTGGTTGATGAGAAGCTGCCACTTTATACAGTGGAGGATGGTAATGGTAGCGATTACATTGTTTCCGCGATATTTTGTAAAACGCATAAAATCTAAATAAGTATGTACTAAGACACTAGGTAGTCACACACTCACTGAATAAAAATAAATCAAAACACTATAATTTTGTTAACGGGAAAGTAAATAAGAAACAAGAAACTTTTCAAATATTTGTCTAAAAAATATTTTTATTAAAATAATTTGCACTAATGGCTGTAAAAAATCGACTATATGCTAAATATGCCTTTACACCCAAAACATGCCCTATCAAACTTCATATTATTATTACTATTGTTATTACCATTATGAACTTATATTAATAAATTTGGCAATTCACCTAAAACCATTGATTTTAGTATTTTACAAAGTTATGTATAATCCACTAAGAATAGAATTTCTAAGTTAAATTCTAATCTTTATGGTATAACAATTAAGACTATATCACTTAACTTTTTAAATTAAATAAGCCCTCAATAATTAAAAAACATAAAATAGTAAACTATTATTAAATCTATGAAAGTAATTAAAAATATAAGTATTTAAATGCAATATAGTATGCATAAACTTTCAAAATGTTCTTTTTATAAAATCTGAAATTAGCTATATCATTCACTAATAATATGTTTACATTTTCACCTTATCATCATATCTTGCTTCCTACTTAAACTCAAAAAGTTGTAGGTATATAGTTGTCAGCTAAAATCAAAATGGAAAAAGAAGTTGCCAAAATTTAGAGAGCCATTTAGATTATAATATGTAAAAGTAAAATATATTTTTAATTTTAGCTACTTAAATCATGATTCTACTTTATGAGTTGACTTTAAGCCTCGAGGTTAAATTTTAATAATTGATTAAGTAAGAACTACATATTATATTATAGTATTTGAAAGGTATATAATATGTGTGTTTTTATTAGTGATGAATGATTATGTTAAGTTTGTGTAAATGGTTGTAAATGTAGATCTTTGCAGTTTGAACCTATTTAATTGATATACCTTTCCGATTATTTTACATGTCATTCTCTGTTTCAATTATAATAATCAAATTATATATTTTACCAGTTTTGAAATACACGCATGAAAATAGAACATATTAACAAAACTAAAATAATTACCATTTAGTTTTCTTACGCTAATTAAATTATTTTAATTATGACTTCTGAATAGGTGTTATTAAAAAAAATATATTATATATATATATTTTTTTAGTTATACTGATATTAAGGTTATATAAATTTAAATCAATAACCTAAAATAATAAATGATGAATATAAATTTACTAATTTTTTTTTTCAATAATACGGTTCATTTTTACAAAAATATTATACATTATGTGTATTTTGCGAAAATCCATTAAATTGATTATGCAAATAAAATATGCTGTATGTTTGAATAGTATATTATAAAAATTAAAATTATTAGTTATATTGCAGAAACATTAATTAATATTAATATTCATCATGGAATGGATAATCCTTGAAATGACTATTCCTGTAAAAAAAAAAAAAGTATATGGTTGATTAAAACTATAAATAATAAAAACCAGTTTGATATTTTTAAATAAATATTAATTATTAACATACCAGTTAAGATGAAGAACTCTGCCATTACAATCAAAAGTATTAATCGCATCAATATCGCCTTGTTCTAATACAAAGTCCCATATATCAAAATTGGATTCAATGCGACTCTTGGTCACAGATTTTGGAATGACAATGATACCCCTTTGTACTTGATATTTAATCAAAACTTGAGCAGCAGTTTTACCATATTTTTTTGCAATTGCTACAATTTTTGGGTCTTCCAAGAGTGACGGATCTTCTGGCTTAGCCCAAGGCCTGTCTGGAGATCCTAAAGGACTGTATGCAGTTACAAATATATTATTTTGTTCACAAAATTCTTTTAATTTTTTTTGATTCAAGTATGGATGACATTCAATCTAAATATAAACAAATATAAAACATTTTCATTATACTTTTAATTTTATATACTACATTTAATATTAAATCATACTTGATTAACAACTGGCTTTATGGTAGCTATACTTAGAATGTTTTCTATTTGTTTCCTATTAAAGTTTGATATACCAATTGACTTGACAAGACCTTTTGTAACCAAGTTTTCCATTGCTTTCCATGTTTCTATATAAGAACCGTTTCCTTCGAGTGTGACTCCATCAGCATCCTTTGGGAACCATTCATCTTCCAACTTACCTTCCTAGTATAATTATAATTTATAAATAAATAACTATTATAGATATTCAGTGGTCATGAACTATTTTTAGCTAATTTTAAACATACCTTAAAAGCCATAGGCCAGTGAATTAAGTATAGATCCAAATATTCAATTTGCAAATTAGATAACGTTTTTTTTAATACTGTTTCAACATAATCAGGTTGATGAAAAGTGTTCCACAGCTAAAAATACAGTGTTTTAATTATTTTAGGTAATTCATAAAAATTAGTTAATATTCTTACTTTGCTAGTAATGAATAAATCTTCACGTTTAACAACACCTTCATCAATTTTTTGCTTAATAGCCTTCCCTATTTCATTTTCATTATCATAAACCATAGCACAATCAATATGTCTATATCCTGTATCAATGGCAACTTTGACTGCTTCTTCAACTTCACCAGGCTTTGACTGTAAATATAAAATGCAATTTTATATAATTTTTAGTAATCAATTGTAGTAACAATACAATGTAGTAAGTGTTTTATTATTTAGTTGAACAGTTGATATATTATCGTCTCTCGATATTATAGCTCAACGAGTATATTGTATAGGTGATTGTTTTACTGTTTTAGGTACCTATATGGGTATATCAGACTATATTTATAAAAGTTTAATATTTTAATTTTATAATATATTGTTTAGCATCTACATAGGCGTGTCAAGACCTTTTGAGCAGGTTGTACAAGCCATATGATGTGAATGTGAAACTGGATAAGTTAGTTTGACCTCTGAATTTTAAAAAAATATAAAATGAAAAACAGCTTATCATTATTAAAATGGAACCGCAATATTAAGTACAAATATTACTTGTACACATGCTTTGTAAAATTTGCAGATTGTACCTCTGTATGATAGACACGAGCCGTAGAAATGTCTATGCAACTATGCCTACATCAGTGTTGTTAAGGAACGATTCCTGGAATTGATTCCTTTTTAGAGGAACGAATGAAGGAATAAATTCCATTCTTTTTTAAAGGAATAGGAACGTGAATCAATTCCTTATTTTTAGGAATAGGAACATAAATATTATAATTCTTTTGTTCTTTTCGGAAAAGTGTAAAAAAACATTTGGGGAGAAAAATGTTGTATTTTTGTTTACTTATCATGTTCTTAATCTATTAAAAAAATTATAGACAAAGCTACCAATTTTTTATACACATATGACTGTGTTCTGATTAGTAATAATAACTAATAAATTTATAAATTTATAATAACTAATAACTCATGAACCACGAGGAACGAGGAAAAGAACGAGTTCCTTTTTCATAGGAACTAGGAATTGGACGAGTTCTTTTTGACATTGAATGAACAAGGAACTGAACGAATTCCTATTTATACTAAAGGAACAAGGAATTGAACGGATTCCTATATAAAAGGAATTTTAACAATACTGGCCTACATACTTATATTTTTTTAGTATCATGTCTGTAAAAGTAATTAAATCATTAAGGGGTATTATTATTTTCAATTTTCAACATTGAAAACTGGGAATAATATAGATACCTATTTGAAAGTGAATGGTATCACAATAACTTATAGGTAATTATTTAAAGTAATCTATGCGCTCAGGTGCTTAATTTATAACATAGAAAGGCTACAATTTTAAATATCATAGTTTTTAAAGATAAATGTTAAAAGTTAAAACATAAAAATAGGACTTACCTACCCATGGCTAAATATATAAATTTGGCCATGTACCTACCTACTATAGTTGAGTATAAAATTAAAATGTGATAACTAAAATGTTTGAAAAAGTTGAATACCTAACCTTATTTAAAATAATTTCATAACTTGTATATAATTAAAATTAACTTAAATTAAATTAAAATCTAGGCAAACACTACTGGGTACCTACTTTTAATTAATTTAATATTATTTAGTAATATTTACCTTCCAAGTGCCAAATCCTACAATTGGATACTTCTGACCGTTATTAAATGTGACGAATTGATTTTTTGATGCCATTGTGTTTGAAATTTATTTACTTTTAGTTATTGTAAGCAAATTTTAAAATTATAAAGTGATTCAACGAAATATTAGTAGTTAGTAGGTGGATCGTATAGGACAGAGTAAATTAACAAGTGGTAGTAAACCGCTGTTGCACTATACTAAATAGTAGTGTAGTGTAACAATCACTGAGGTTAAGATACTCAGATAAGATTATATTATTATGAGAATATTAATATAACATTATAGGTAGATACTATAATAGTTGATTTGTACTCTGTAGTCTGACGTAGTGACGTGTAGTGTAGTGCATTAGTGCGGACTCGAATACTCGATAACAAAAAAGAGCCGACTTACCCCCACTCCTGTTACTAAAGCTATACCGTATAGTTGCCAGTACTGTTGTCTGTTGTAGTCTGTAATTTACTCATAAATCATATTAATACTATAATAGCCATTTTCATAATTCATTGGGACCCTCAATATTAACATACCTACCTATTATTATTTATTTATTTAATATTTACCTTTAAGTTTTTACCATGACAACAGACAACGAAACAAAGTTATGTTTTGTCGTGTTATTTACATTTCGTTATATACATTTATACAGTTATAGTGTTACACAGTTAAGTAGTATTGTAAATTTGTAAGTAGTACCTATTTATAATCAATGGTAGTAGGTTCTAACTGCGTGACAACATTTATTTTGTCATGGCTTAGTGCTTAATACTTAGTAGTTACTAAAATAAGCTACCCGTTTACCCATACAATTATATTATGCACTTAAGACTTAAGAGAACGACGTACCCACTAGTCTCTTATGATGTTGTCTCCGTCTTACACACATACGACCTAGCACATTTTCGTTCATCAGTATCAATATTCAATAGTGTCCTGTTAGTTTTGATATTAGAGTGAATTGATCTAATATACAATTTAAAGGTAAGATAATTATTTAGGGTACGACTGACGCTTTTATTTATATTATTATTTTTAAGTAAGTTATGATCATTTTAAAATGTACAGTGTCAAAAAGGTCATAACATAGGTACTTAAAAATAATAATATGTATCAATAAAATCTTACGCCGTGTCCTAGATAATAGTCTTACCTTTTAATACCTTTAAATTGTATAATAGGTCACTGGTCAGTTCATTCTAATATCAAAACTAACAGCACACTATTGAAACTGGTTAACGAAAATTTGATATGTCGTACGTGTGTAAGACGGAGGCAACACAGCGGGTACGACGTCCATTGAAGCCCACATCAAACATTTAAATACCAATCACAAATGATTCACTTCGTTGCCAATACTTTTTCGCTAAAGATATATCGAAATGTGTAGTCACTACCAGGGGTACGACACTGCGTGTATTGGCAAAATCGGGTGACTGTGGCCTTGGACATGGTCTCCAGGGGGGCGTGGCATATGTTATCATTTAAATAAATCATTTCAACATCATTGTCACAGTCCACAGAATAATAATAATGCCCATTGGCCATTGCCTTGTATCCGTTTTTAAGATTTCGTAACAAAGAGGGATACACGTTGCCAACATTCTATCAGATTACGGATACGGTACAATTTATAGAGTCCAATACTTCATACCGTAGGGATACGTAAACCCACACAGCTGACCGAGTGTCTATTCTATATTGTTCTGTGTCACTACTGACCACTCAGACACTCAGGTTCTACAACTCACTAAACACCTCATGTTAATCTAATAACCTCAATATCTATATGACAATATCTCAGAACTGTTCGATCTTTGATCTTTTGCCATATAGTGGCTACTGCGAAATAAGTCCCCAATATTAAAAGATATTTTCTTGGAAAATTAAATTGGTATGAAAATATTATGAAAATTAAATGGCAAACTACAGCAAATGAATTACAAAAGTCTGGTTTCTGTAGTTTGAAGTTTGGGGCCCAACTTCAAGTGTCAGTTTTTGTTCATTACAATTTATAAACATAGAACATGGGGAGCTTATAGTCGCTTCACTATCATAAATATTCATTATCGAAATAATCAAATTACCCATTATAATTTATAATAATTATTTGTATACTTTACTTTTTTTTCGTTAATTTATTCTTAAGTTTAGGAAATTTAAATAATTTATAGAGCAAAAGTTTTTCTAATTTTTTTTTTGAAATTTAGTTAATATGAACTATTATATAAAATGTATTTATTATAATAATGAGCTATCATATTAAACCTATAAACGAGCAAACAACAATATATGATAATATTGGCAATGTTTAATGTCAAGTACGTGGTAAGTCACGATAGTCTTATCTGTCTTAGCTTGAAATAAACAAAGTAAATACATTATTAAACAATTTATTACTACATACAAATTATATTAAAACAATTTTATAATTATTGATGACCGAAAAATGTTCTTTATTTATGAACGAGGAAAGGAACTAGTTCTTTTATTTAAGCTAGTGACGAAAAACGATTTAGTTCCTTTTTAGCAAGATGAACGTGAACGTAAAATAATTCTTTTTTGAAAGAACTTTCCAAGCACTGCATATTTAATAATTTAATTATTTCTATTATATTATGCTATTGGCTATTATTCTTATCCCTACTTCGGCGGTAACAATACGAACAATGAATATTATTAGAAAAACAAGTGATAACGTGTAATACGATGAGTGATCTGCAATAGTAATAAATATTATAATATTATATGAAATACCAGTTACAAAATGGTTGTTATAAATTAACTCGTAGTTGTTTAAAATAATTCAAATAATAAATTGTTGCCTGCAGGGCGTGGGCTGCGGCCGCATAATAATGCGAATGCCGGCTTGCGGCGCCTGGCCGCATTCATCTCTAATCTATACGGTTGCCAACTTGGCGGATGCCGTTGCGGCGTTGCCGAGTACGAAGCATCGGCAAACAGATAACTGCCATAGCCAGGCCATGGCTAAAATGTAACCGCTAAATAATAAATAGCACGACAAAATAAATTATTAATAAATAAATAATTTGTTTAGCCATCACTCATGGAGCCAGACTGTCTTCTAGAGTCCTACACTATAAAAAAATAATAGGCGTGTTTTGGCAATGCAGTTTTGAGCAACCTGGTAACTAATTTAACAAACAAATTGTTTTGGCGATAATGTTTACTGCAATTGTTTGATAACTGAATGCACTTTTCGACAACCCGGTTCACGGTTGTCGGATTACCGGACAGTAAATAAAAACGGTTTATATCACTAGAAAAAAAACGGTTTATATCACTTTCATGAATGAAAAATATCAAATCAGTTTGGCTTGGAATAAACAACAAATTACATTTAGCACTGGCCGCTGAATTTAAAAATATTTAAATTTTTAATATCATATAATTATAATATTATAATGTACAAATACAATCTCACAACTGACCAAGGCCGTATCTGTGGGGAGGAGGTCCGGTCTGTACCAGTCTAGACCCCCCCCCCCCCCGAAATGTTTTTAACGTGTCTTATTTTTAACCAAATATCAAAACATAAATTCAATAAAATTACAATATTCATGTTTTGGACCCCCGTCCGAAAAAAATTTCCGGATATGGCCCAGCTAATACAGCATAATGACATAAATTTCCAATCATATTGTGTACTACTTTACTTAGTATATTTATTAGCAGTGGTAATGTGGTATTTAGATTATGTCGATTATGATTTATGAGTCTTAGTATAGTAACAGGTAAGACAAAAAGTAATAACATATTAAACTACCTATATGCTTATGTATTATTTATGTGTTTAGTTAGTTGCAGGTAAGCATTATATAGGATTGTTAATATATTATTCATCATTATTCTCTTAGACTTTACAGTCTACAGGTCAACTTATCGAACTTAAATGAACGATCTTAGTATCTTACATAATATAATATTTCATTATTTGAATATTTAACAATAGACATAAATCATACGTTATTGTTTATATTGGATGTG
>NC_042494.1:63594694-63595466 GCF_005508785.2 Acyrthosiphon pisum
TTAAACTGTGGTCATTATTATTAATATTAAATTATTATTTATTTTAGAAAAATTTACATACAAAGTCTTGAACAATTTTGAATTGGAATATTCAAAATGTAGCAAGTTAAATATAAAGTCTTATTTAATTATATTTAATACAATTATTGGATAGAAAATACATTTGTTAGGGTTTCACTAATGTTTACGTAAAGTTACTTTGAATGTCCAAAAATTAATGAATCCAATTTCCATAACTCATGTCTAACTAAATTTCTGAAGTCTGAACTAGGTATATGTTGCCACTTTCCAATTCACATCTACACATCCTGGTCTACGAAGATCTGCACTATTAAAATTAGCTACCTACTTCTTCACAATTATTGGACAATGGTAGTATGGTATAGTCTACAAAATAAAAAAATACATTTATTAGGGTTTTACTAATGTTTATCATAAAGTTACTTTGAATGTCCAAAAATTAATGAATCCAATTTCCATAAATCATGTCCAACTAAATTTCTGAAGTCTGAACTAGGTATATGTTGCCACTTTCCAATTCACATTTACACAACTTACTGTCTTCGGTTACTGATATAGTGATATCCACTGATAACGATTTTATGATTTGTCATCCGAGATCACGATTTAAGATAGTACTATCCATGAATATATAATAAGGTACTATCTTCAAGCCCGGATTAAGGGGAAGGGGGGCAGGGGGGCCATGGTCCCCAGGCCTTGAAAGCTAGAATTTATTTAGGGGCCTCTAATTTGTCCATTACTTATTTCG
>NC_042494.1:63597505-63624631 GCF_005508785.2 Acyrthosiphon pisum
ATTAATAGCTTTAAAATAAAAAAAAATACATAAAAATGTTAAAAACTTTGAAAATACATAAACAAATGCGTGATATGTATGATTTGATAAAAAAAGTTTGCCCATGACTTAAAAAATAAAAAAGTTAGACCCAATCTTTAAAGGCTATTTCTTTATCATTTTTGGTATACTTTTATATGACGTCGGCTGGTCACTTCACCCCGGAACACATTATATACATTAATATTTTTTTTTTTTCGTACAAGGGCCTCATTTAAAAACTTTGGCCCCTGGGCCTCAAAATGTCTTAATCCGGGCTTGACTATCTTAAATCGTGTCCGACATCAGCTATCAAATTATAACATAATAAAATACTGTGCAGTAAACAAAATGTTTTGGCGATATACCAACCAAGTAGTTAATTGAACAAACAATTCTAGTAACCTGGTTGCTCAAAACTACGTCGCCAAAACACGGCTAAAGACATCATACAGTCGTAGTACACTAGTATATTATAGTACAGCGAGTACGCGGTACGTTAGTACTGCGGGCTGAGTGAGTAGTGACTGTATGCACGATGTAGAGAAGATCCATCTTCTCAGTTCTCTACATATCGTGGACCGTGGTCTAATGTCTATGAAAAAACATTGTACTACAAGTAATGCAAGCTGCCGTAATACCCTAGTCAGCAGTGACTCCCATTATATTATTGAAAGGTAAACAATTATTAAAATTCAGTGTTACTAAAGTTAAAAAGGTTAAAAGTTTTGTTGTTTCTGATTAACAATAACAAACTGTGTAACTAAGTTACATCTATGATCTACATCGTGCAATACAACTTGACTCGACTTGACTGTTGAGCGTTTAAACCCAAGGACATTATTATGCCTTTAAGCCGCCTAAGTAAATTCCCTTAAATATAGCTACTATAGACAATCATCATAATATTAGTAAATATTAATTTACTTTAACTTGGTCAATTTTGTGATCAGAAAAAAACGATTGTATCAGTTTTCTAATCGATTTCTGCTTAAGCTAAATTATTTTGTGTTGTCCAAGTGACTAAGTCAAAATTGACTGCTTTAAGGGACATTGAATCTTTAGAAATCGACTTTCGAAGTATAAACAAGGACGAACCACGGGAATGGTTGTGTATATTTTGTAGCCTATCTACAACGCCGTATGATCATAATTTTACACAATTGAAATGCCTTAAACTTTATGAACATATTAAAAAAAAATGAATTTTTTGCAATAATTACCTAGTCGTATATTTAAAATGAAAAAACGAATTCAACACATAACAATTTTTTTTACATCATAAAATACAAAAAATACTACCCAGATCTAAATACATCTCTTTGCAAGTCCCTGTGTACAATATATAATTTTCTAATTAAATTATTTATTTAACTAGTTAAATGGGCTGTTGAAATAAATAAGGGTTTTGAAACACCGATAATTCGGAAGAGCCGTAGAGGTATATCTCAATGGATTAGTTAATAGTTTATCTACTATAAACTCTATTCGCCTAAATATTTGGAATCTTATAAGAGCTCGACAAAAATAAGTAAAGCTAAATCATTAAAAAATGATTCAATTATGTGCTAGAGAAGAAACCCCTACAAACTACAAAGTGGAAAAAATAATATAACGACACCGCTAATAGAATCTCCAAAATATACCGATCATTTAATAGAAGAACATTTTATGAATATAATAATGTCAGAGGTAGCTCTAAAATAAGAACTTATACTAATTTATTATTTTTTTATAATAATTGATGTATTATTTTTATCATAATTCATATAAATTTGAAACATTGTATCATACCATAATAATTGTGTGTATTTTGTATTTTTTTTATAATAATTGATGTATTATTTTTATCATAATTTATATAAATTTAAAACATTGTATCATACCATAATAATTGTGTGTATTTTGTATATATATGTAGTTACTAATATTAAAATTTTAATATAAATATGTACCTTCTACCTAGGTACCTATAATGTATTACTTTTTTTATTTGATGAACTTTACCAAACGACCAATTTCAGGCAACTAATTTCCCATGATCAATAATTGGTAAATTATTTACTGTACCTTAGTCTTGTCGAACGCTCCTTATTGGCCTAGCAACTTTAAATATGTCTCTGTTATACCTATGACCTTAATAATAAAATAACTAAAAAACGTAGTAACGTCGAAATCGCATGCAGATAGCACAAGAGTCGAGAGCATACATTTGTCTTGATTAGGCACACTCGTCGTATTGTATAACTGTATAAGACATATTTATATGGCTAAGAAAATATTGATTTCTGTAATATAACACACAGTATGCTTTGTTTATTTATTTTTTTAAAATACATCATATTTTAATATGTTAATTTAATTTAAAATACTTATTACTTATATTATAGTATTATACCAACTACTTAGTTTGAATTTAATATGGATGCTTAAAAAAAAAAAAAAAAAAAACATTATATTTTTTTAAAATATACTAAGTAGCCAGATAGGTAGGCATGTTATTTTTTTTTTTATATGAGTATATCAAGGAAGATTATATTAGAAAGTATTTAAATACATTATTAATTATATTTATATGGTGATAAAAATATGTAATCGTGTCCATTGTACATCTAATTAATTCAATATTCATCAATGAATGGATAATCCTTAAAATGCATGTTCCTAAAAAATACATATTATCATTTTAAATATTGGTGAATACATTTGAAAATAATTTACTTTAAAGTAGTAAATAATATTATAGATACCCCTTCATGTGCACAAAACGACCATTGCAATCGAATGTATCAATTTGATCGATATCCTCTTGTTCAAGTTCAAAGTCCCATACCTCAAAGTTGGATTCAATACGATTCTTAGTTACAGATTTTGGAATAACCATAATTCCTCTCTGAATTTGGTATTTTATTAATATCTGAGCTGAAGTCTTATTATATTTGTCTGCGATTTCCATAATTTTCGGATCTTCTAAGAGAGTCGGGTCTTCGGGTTTTTTCCATGGGTTATCTGGACTTCCTAGTGGACTATATGCAGTTAATATTATACCGTTTTCGTCACAAAACTCTTTTAATTTTTTTTGGGTTAAATAAGGATGGCATTCAACCTATAATTAACGAACAATTATTAATACGAGCATTACTAATTACAGATGAAATATAAGTTTGTATAGGTACTTGATTGTTTACAGGTTTCACGGTAGCTACATCTAATATTTCTTGAATTTGTCTTTTATTAAAATTTGATACACCTATTGATTTGGTTAGGCCATTTTCTACCAATTCTTCCATTGCTTTCCATGTATCAATATATGAACCATTACCTTCAATTGTGGCACCATCATCGTCTTTTGGAATGAAATCATCATTTAATCCGCCCTCCTAATATGTTACAGTATTTTTACTATATTATGCACTGTAGGTACGTATTTATTGGTACAATTATTAATGGTGTTTTTAGACATAATATACACATACTTTGAAAGCCATAGGCCAGTGAATCAAGTATAAATCTAAATATTCAACTTGTAAATCTGATAAAGTTTTTTTTAACACACTTTCGACAATATTAGGTTGATGAAAAATATTCCATAACTGAATACAGAAATAAAATTAGTAATTGTATAATTATTTCTATATTTCTTTAGAATTTAAATTGAAATTACTTTACTAGTAATGAACAAATCTTCACGAACTACTGCACCTTCATCAATTTTCTGATTAATAGCATCTCCTATTTCTTTTTCATTTCCATAAAACATTGCACAATCAAAATGTCTGTAACCTGTATCAATTGCAACTTTCACTGCTTCTTCAACTTCGCCAGGTTTCGACTAGGTACATTATAAAATTATAATAAACATATAATTCACATTTCATAATATATTATGTTCTAAGTACAATATAAATCATGAAACATTTATTAAATGTCGTGATACGTTTATTTTAGATTCTGAGTGGAACGATGAGTGTATTGATTTTACAATGATGTGTGTTTTTTTTTTAAATTTTTAAATTTTTTTTGTGTCTGTCATCATCTTTTAGGATAGTAAAAGTGCTTGGATTTTTTTCAACAGTACCTTTTCTGATAGGAAAGTGAATCTAGTTGGTACTTTGGGGGGTCAAAAGTAAAATTTTTCCAATAGTCTTCAAAAGTGCCTTGAAAAACAAAAGAAAAATTAAGGAAAAACGGGAATTTTTACGCAAAAGCTGTTATCGAGAAAATTGATTTTGGTTTTTGGTGTAACTTTAAAACGAATGACTGTAGTTCAAAAATTGACAAAATATGTAAAAAATCACGAAAATTAGCAAATTATTTTGAGTTAATAATTCGTAAAAATTTTTCTTTTTAGAACTAAGATTTTAAAATGTAATACAAGATTCCTTATAGGATAATCTACCTTTATCAAAAAAAAAATGTCTATAAGACACTAAAATTAAATTTTTATGAGCGTTCGAAATTCATATTTTTACAATATTTGATATTCACTCGATTTCTTACGTAACGATTTTCTTATTTTGTTGTAATTAAAAAACGAGTGACTATAGAAACTTGAAAATTTCACTGAATGTTTATATTAGCATTTTCTATATACGATAAAATTTTGAAAATAATTTGACTCTTTTTGAGTTGTTTACGGACATTGTATGTTTTCAATTTTTTTAGTTTTTTTTTTCTATAAATATCAATTAAGTTTTATCTATTGGGCAAAAAAATGTAAAAAATGAATACGAGGCTGCTGATACATTTTTACAATAGCAGTTGAAAAATATTAAAAATACATAGGCACAATTATTTTTTATAAGCATTTGAAGTTGAAATTTTGACAAAATTTATCAAATGTTCATTTTTTATATCTAAGGATTGAAATTTTAAAACAATATTCCACGCTAATATTTAATTCTGTTGCCAAAAATTCTAAGAAATACATAAGCACAGTTTATTTTTATAGTAATTTTAATTTCAAATTTGGACGAAATTACATATTAAAAAACCTGGAATAACTATTTTAGTTATTTTATTGTGATATTGTATAATATTATTCGTGGGTACCTACTTGAAACTTCTAAAGTATACTATTATATATCTATGATAGTACCATGGTTTGTTGTTGATGTATAACGCGTTACCTAATGGATATTGTGATATGATTAATTTGGAATTTATTATTGATACCTATTATAGGTCAATTTTTTTTTAATACTATAGATAAGTATACCTATAATAGGTATGTCTAATACCTAGACTGACAAACCGTCTCCGCTAAGAATCGTTTTTCTTATACAGTGATATTATATCATTGAATTCAAATTTAATACTATCCATTATACAGTGACCCACTTGTAACCTACTGTACAACAGAGTGACATCCACTTACCCACCTTTTTTTCTTATTGCTGATCTAAATAAAAATAATTATATGTTATACCAAAAATTACCTTATATCTGATTCACAGTCCACATGGCCTCGTGTGTTACATTATTCACCGGTCATTAACATTATTTGCCTACAAATGTGGGAATCATCGTGATTTTTAGTGAATCATGTTAAAACCGTATGAATTATGAAATGAGAAATTTTGTTAATTATATAAAGTTATTGGATACGTGATATTTAGGAATTACGATTATAGTTTGTCTGTGACTAACCTAATAACTTTTCAAATTATATGAGGATTTTTATTGTTTAATATATCTAGATATGGTCTACAATTCGTTATAGAATAAAACATATGTATTTTATACATACATAAATACATAATACTCTCACTCATAATACATTTTATTTAAAAAAAAATGTTTAAACCACACACACCTGAATATTTAAAATCTCCAACTCCAAATTTTGTCAAAAGTATCTTTCTAGATTTCATCTATAGCTCATTTCCACTCTAATTTTAATCTGTACCGATGATTCTCTTCTTGGTTTATCAGGTGAGTTTTCCTTTTACATCGTCAAATTTCAGATTTATTTGTCTAATATAGCCTCTCCTTACATTTCCGAAGGAGATAAATTAAAATTTATTGGTAGGTAGTTATGTACTTGTTTTAAGAAAATATTATAAATAAAATATATAATATTTTAAAATATTATATTTAAATAATTTAATATAATAATATAATTACCTTCCAAGTTCCAAATCCTAAAATTGGATACTCTTGACCATTATTAAATGTTACAAATTGATTATTTGATGCCATGTTGTTCAATACCAATGTTGAAAGTAACTATACAGTTTACAATGAGTTCACAAAGTGTAATGTTGAATTAATGCAACGTAAATAACAGTGAAATGTAAAAGCTTTGATTTAGAGGGATGATAAATTGAACAATGAAGAGTGAATAGTGGCATTTTTATTGTTGCCATTATTCATTTTACAATAGGGGTGGAGCAATACATTTCAAGTCTTATTAATATTATGCTGTATAACTGAAATAATATATTACAATTTTAAATTTATAAAGATAAATATTAAAATTTGATATCTACTTATACAGAATAATGTTTTGTATTTGTAGGTTTAGTCTTTGAAATAGATTTAATATCAACAATAATAATTGTAAGATAATTTATTTTAGGTGAGAAAAATAAAAGAGGGTTGTTAACAATTTAATACTATCTTATACAGTAATTTTAGTATAAACTTAGCAACAGTATGTCACTATGCCAGTACTCGGTATAACAATTATTAACATAGTTTGAACTAATTTATATACCTAGGTAGGTAGTCGTTATATTTATAATTAAGACATAAATTACGTAGTTTTTTAACAGAACACTCCGAAAAGAAGGTCAATACTCAATAACCTAATTGTATACTGTAATTTATTATTATTTGTAAAAAAAATATTAGTTAATTTAATGATATTTATATTTTATTGTTAAACGCGTCTATATTCCAACAAAAAAGTTTTTTAGCAACTTCTTCTATAGATTGATTAATAATTTAAAATACATCATATAGTGCAGTTCCATTTTATTAAGTGTGGCGTAAAATAAAATATTTATATATAATTTGTTTACAAGATCATGTTATACATTAGATTATTTTGTGTGGTTAATTTTAACTTTTTTAATTGTCTAATATTCATATAAAATATAATAATATATGTTCTTAATGAAAGAATTTCCATTATATTCTAGGAAAGCATGGGGTTCTGTTTAAATATTCAGTTCAGTATTTTGATGTATTATGTAGGACGTAAGTATATTTTGTACCAAGGTATAGTTAGGTTGATTTCTTCATAGGTACCATGTGATTCTTTTCTTCAATATTACAATACTGAAACTAATTTAAATACTCATTTACCCACTTTTCAAAAGTAACATAAGAGATGATTACATAATATTTTATTCAGTGATTTACTCAAATTTGTATATTATATAATATTTCATAATAATATAAGTACATGTTTTATGAATAAAGTGAATTTTTTTAAACAGTAAGGTAAATGTTTATTCAAAAAATGAAAAAATACAATTCAAAACTAAATTTTATAAATAACTAATTATAAATAATTCAGTATAATATACAAATATAATTTATTATTTTATTAAATTATACATTATACAAGACGTGTAAGCAATTGTCTTATAATTTGTAAAATATTTTTTTAAATGCAATCGGGTAAATGTATAATATTTTACAACTCATAATATTATATAGAATTTAGACTACCTACTTATATGTCTAATAGTCTTGGTTACGATTCAATAAATAAATAGTTAATATTAAATATTTCTTTGAGAATTTAAGAACTTAAAACATGAGGGATTCTATTCATATATTTTATTTACAAAACGATTTACATTTAAAATAATTTTTTAATTTACTAACGACGAGAATGTCGATGGTGAAAAAAAAATATTAGGTAGATATATTATGAATCTTGTAATATCTCTATTTAAAATATTTGTATAAATATAGGTACATAAGTTTGGCATTTACGCTATCGTTAATTATTTTACATATTTTATCGTTGATACTTTTTAGTTTTCAAAATATGATCAATTAATATTATCATTAATCCAATCCAAGTATCGAGTGACCCTTGTATACACACCCGGATAGCCAGGTTCACCACATTTGTTACCAAATGATACAATACCAATTTGTATCCATCTACCATCTTTTTTTAGCATTAACGGACCTCCAGAATCTCCCTGAAATAATATATTTTTATAATACACTTGCTTAAAATACTTTTAATATAAGATTTACCTGACAAGCATCTTTTCCACCTTCTTTCAATCCTGCACAAATGAAGTCTTCATTGATTGGTTGGAAATAAGTTCTGTCACAATCGTTATTATTCCACACAGGAAGATCAACTTGTCTTTGTACAGTACTCTCTTTACCACCTTTATTACAATTCATTTTAATTAAATAGTATTATATAAATTACAATTATTTCAAATTTAATTTACCATAGTACGTAGTACCCCATCCTACAACTGTTGGACTCTGTCCAACAAAAGTATCTGACTTAGAACTTTTAGGAGGTAAACACAAAGGTATTGTGTACTTGCTCCTTTTGACAGGTCTATCTAATACGAGGATTGCAATATCATTATAAAAACCAACTCTGGAGAATTTATTATGTCCACGAACTTCGACAACATAATATGTTTCGGGAGACGAAGGCTCATCATCCCTGCGTAGGTCTACGTCACCCAGTCGAACTGTAAATTGTCTGGCATTAAAACTGAAAAAAAAATTATTTTAAATGAATTTTTTTTTTATTAATATAAAGTTTTCCGGAAATGGTCATCTAAACTTAATTCTATCAACGAATAAAACATACGGCATTTGTCTATTATCTCGTGTGCAATGCGCAGCAGTGAGAATATGTCTAGGTCCAATTAATGAGCCTCCACACCAAAATTCAGTTCTCCTGGGACCATGTAAGAATATAGCAGCCATCCATGGCCATCGACCTGGTAAAGCTTCATCTCCTCCAACTACTCGGAACTTTGGTACTTCAGGTCTTCCACAGTCTAATTTTAAATTCAAAATGTATAATTTATATATAAGTAATCCGTTAAAAAATTAAATGAAATTATTATGATTGAATTTTATAGTTTTTTTTTTTAAGTAAGTTAGCATTTATGGGATGATCATATTTATATTTATACTTATTGTTGTATAATATTATTAATTAGTTATTCCTTTTTCATATTAAATAAATCAAAAATAAAATAAATCAAAATTATTTATTTATTTGTTAATCTATTTGAGTTTATGTATTATATGCTCACATAATTCAGCTAAGTAAAATATTAAATAATACAAAAGTAGTTTTTTTAAATTTCATGGAAATGCAACTCAACAGATACTATCACCGGAAAATATAGATTGAATCTATTTTTTTAGTTCCCATAGAATATAATTAAAAAATCATTGACTCATAATCAACATTATATGGTCATTAAACATTATTTTAACTACGTATTTTTATTATATTCAGTTTTTTAAATGTATATTAAACGAACATGTTCAGTGCGGCCCATTATCTTCTTGAAGAATAAATAAAAATAAAAAAATATGTTATATATTATTGTAGGTATTAGGTATGTCATCAGAAATTCTGGAGTTTGGTACAATTGTTTCATATACATTTATAAGTTATAAGAGCATTTTAATAATTGGAATACAATTTGAAGGCAAGTTCACTGCTAAGTTGATTGTCGTAGATAAAAACCGGTTTTAAATACTTAATATAATATCATCTAGGTATGCTTGAAATAAACAAATTTACTGAGGCGTGACATTGTGATAAAAAAATATCAAAAATATCAACTAGATAGGTACTATAGTATACTATATAAGAGATTTAATGGTTAATTGTTCTAAGTTCATACTAAATCTGAGTATAATTCTATCACATCATTAGAAGCAGGTACCTATACTTACCTATTTTATTGTTTTATTAAGAAATGCAAAAACTAATATTATTTTAATAATAATATTATGCATTATCTATATAATTGTATTATAAATGTTGATTTTACACAGATCAGTTTATAATAAAAATTATATAAAATCGATAGGTATATAAAAACGCATAAATGAATTAAGTATTATTATAATCTTTAAATCATTTAATCATCAAACATAGATAAAATATAACTCCCTATCAAAGCTATGCTTATAAATCGTTTTATTATTATTATATTTCAATTCAAATGTGTATTGTGTTTATATTTTATTATTAAGATTATTATAATATTTATCAATAGTTTAAACCTTCATCAATAGTATTAGAAGATACCAAACTTGTAGTTGGTTTGGTTGCTACTTGTATTGGTGCTTTAGTAGACAACGTGATGATATTAGCCGGTGGTGGTCGAGTGGCCGAGGGTGGTCGAGTATTTATCGGCGGTCTAGTGACTGCAGTTTGAGTCACAAAGTGTTCAGGTTTTGAAGGTTTTTCAGGAACAAGTCTATAAGAGAATAGTAAATATTATAGTTAAACGAATAATTATATTTTTTCCCATTATTATGATATTAAAAAGTATATAAACATTTTAATTCTTATTAATATAATACAGGTATATCTGTTGAATAAAGATTCAGTCAAATTGTATTACATCGGATATAGGCGTATAATATATTTTAAAATGAATGTCCTATGATAATTGTTAATGACGAATGAACTGTGATGTTCTACTTACATGAAGTATCTTTTCATTCAGTAGTGTATTTCTGTTTAAAATGTATTTTATGCTGCAGCTTATTATTAGACAAACGGAAAAATTCTTAATTATATTTTAAATGTATACAAAATATTAAATTTAATACGGTGGTAGGGTGGATGAGATGAATAACGAATTGTGCTTAAAAACACAAAAATAGAAAGTTTAAAAAACTGATCATGCTTAAAATAAAAAACGAAATAAAAATTGAGCAACTATTATTAAAGATATTTAAAAGTACTTTTATTGAGATATTGTTTTCATAAATCTTTAATATTACGGTAGCTGTAAAATTAATTGTTGAATTAACCACATATTCGTGCTTTCATAAAATTCGATTGTTATAATAATATGCACCTAATACAGTGACCGCATAAAATGTTGAAACTGAAAACGTTATTACCGCAAACAATTTCTCTAAATTGAATACATTTTTGCTTGAATTATAATTAATAAACTACGTTGGGGTACTTATATTAATTTTTGACCACGTACTAATTTCCGTCATATACCTATTGAATATTGAAAATGAAAAATATTGTTCGTCGACACAATGGCATTATCTAATATATACTATTTAAGAGTGAAAATGAAAATCATGTCAAACTCGATAATAATAACTACGGAAGTGTTTGCACAACAGAGGGTTTCAACACATACGTTACATATTATGCAGACTATATGAGAATTTCCTAATTTATATTCTAATACATTTTCACTGTAATTAACCCCTTTTATATGTGAATAAATAGTATATTTTTGTGACGTGAAAATGAAAAGTGAAAATCAATGTTTGATTAGATAGTCAAACACGCATAGACAGGCGTGTTAATAAACAAATGAAATTTATGGTAACCGCGTTAAATAGAGCGCAATAGTGGTTACAAATCGAATAGCCGCGTATTGTTTTTTTGTCCTTTCTTTATCCTTTCAGTAATGTTCGGCATGTCGTGCATAGACGCGACTGTTCACTTGTATGTATCGTAATCGCAAGAAAGCGCGCGTGCGTGAGGACACGGTGAATGTGGTGGGCAAGGTCATCGGCAATTAAGTTTTACGCATGAATAAGACAAACGGACGAGATAATGGTCTAAAGAAGAATAATATATAGTATATGTATGTATATATTATTAAAAATCGTTTTTCCCTTCCAATTGGATTACTTTCTACTCGTATGCTGTGTTAAAACAAAAAATGTCCATTGACGATTTCCAAAAAAAAAAAAAAAATAACGTATAGGTATGTGCAAATATTATAAATTATAATATAATACATATTTTACATGAAATAAATAATAATTAGAAAATCAATTAAGAAGATAAAGTAAAGGTTTGGTCAATACATTTTATTTAACTATGATTAAGAAAGTATTGTAGAAGTGTTGATTAGGCTATATTATAAAATCAATGGTTATAATAAAATATATTATAATGGACCCCTGACCCATGCAGGACGTATACAATTTAAGAAATATATTAAGTCCAATTAATGTTCAATAATTGTTTTCAATAAAAAATTTTTAGGAGATTTTTTTTGGATCAATTTCAACTATCGTATACGTTTTATATTTTATGACTTCTAAAATCATCTTTACATTGCATACTTAAGTATCACAAAAATTTTAATTTTAGTTTTTTGTTTTTTAGTCCTTCTGCTTAAGTTATTGATCCTACTAGTAAATAGTAAATACTTACGGTTCAGATGTCTTTTTTGGGCAACACACGCCTGGCACGAACAGATTCTTAAAGCATATAGATTGTCTAAGATGCCCTAAGTTGAGCAACAGCTGCGGGCAGTTGCTAAGGTCTTCGCAGTTTCCCTGAGAACCATCTGGTGTAGAGCACGGTCTATTGTCCTGCGACACCACCTTGCCTGAACCCAGACTCACTAGTGGCTTTACCACCATGTCAGTCATATTTCGACCAAGCACGTTCTTGCTGATAGTGAATATTGCAGTTGGCAGGTCACCTGGTTTCTGCAAACCTTCTCCTACATCAGTATTCGTCAACCAATTTCATCTGACCCATCCGGTTTAATACGGAAGTCAATTTATTTATGTATGTTTATTAGTTACCTATTTATTTATGTTAAGTTTAATTTGATAAATTATTGAATTTACCCCCTAACTTATGTATGTCGAATGTGTAACTGAAAAATAAGTTATTTTAATGACTGTGTTGATTACTGTTGAATGTTCATCATTGTGTTTTGAATAATTATAGGTGATTTAAAATCTATTTTTTAATTTTTCAATTCTTAAAAAATATATTTTTTTTCTTATCTGTTCCCTGGGACACAATAAGAATATTTGGTAATTTAATGTAAGATAGTAAAAAAGAACAACGAGAAAACACATTTTCCTATTTGTTTATATGAAAAAAAATACCGTGGTAAAAAAGTATCTATTAGAATTCATACTCGATTAATGTAATATAAGAGGTTGAATATAATATTTGCATAAGTTAATTCAAAATATTGTTAAAAAGTTTGATACATTATGCATGTATAAAATATTAATTATCTATTACGTGAGGTTATTGCTTTATTCTCTATAAAGATGTACTTACTTACTGGATAACTCTGTGGGCTGTCAAGTCTGTCATCTGTGGTTCCCCTTGTATAATTAACTAGGTACCTTCCTACAGTGTTGATAGCGCCAAGAGTTTCTGAAATTTTGGCTATGGCTTGTGGAGATAAATACCGAGCTTCTTCCGAACCGACAGGTGGATATTCAGTCTGTTCCTCAGGTAGTGGTCCTTGGAACTCGGCTGGTAATTTGGCACGTCTACCTGATTTAGCGCTTCTACCTTCTTCTGGGTATGTAACATCACTATATCCTGCATGATCCTGACTATCACTTGCAGGAAAGTGAAAAGATTCTCGGACAGTTTGTCTAGGTGGTCGATTTATATGATACTGATGTCTACCAGTAAAATCGTAAGCTGTCATAAAATATATAAAATATTAATAAATTACAAGCAATTCACAATGTTATACTGATAATTAAAAATGTATAATTATTTCAGTCTTATATTACACTAAAAATTATAGAAGAATGTTATGTAGTTTTAAGGGGAGGGCTGGCTCTAAAGAAGGAGTGTTGCATTTAAATATAAATATGAAATCATTAAATATTTTTTTAAATAACCAAAAATAAATATGTTTAAAAACTATATTGTCCTAGTTATATTGTAATATTAATGTGGAGAAATATCGCGGTGAGGTATTAAAAAAAAATTGTTTTCACATAAAAAAAATTCAAATTATACCTCGATAATTAAACTAATCTGTATAGTGTTTATTAATATGGCATGTATCAAAACATAGTATTTTTAGATCGCCCAAAACAAACATCATTAACTATAATAATCAGTGGCGTAGGAAGACTCATTAACACCTCTGGCAAACCTGGAAATGCGCCTTTTTAAAGATAAAAAAGTTGACGAAATGATATTTTTTTAACATTTATTTTTTATGTATATAATTAATACAAAATATTATATAATCATCATAATTTCTGATTATTTTCAATTATCAGTTATTTTCAAGATTATTTTTACTGCAAAACATAATATCTATGATTATTTTTAAAATATTGCGCCATTTTTCTTTTTAATTTCTTAACATTTATATACCTCACACTTAATAGTATAGCATCAAGTATCCTTTTTATTAGTTTTTTCCATTTTATACAGTTTTGTTTATGCAGTAAGTTAATTTGATGACCAGGCAAACGAGGGTTCAAAAGTTGCCAATAGCCAAGACCAGAAATAAAATCACAATTTGCGGTACAAAAAACTGCATGGAAAACAAATGAGTTTATTTTTCAAATACTATTTATTAACTATTGCCTTCGAACCTGTTCATCGGTAAGTTTTCTGAAGAACCATTTATTACTAAGATTACGATTATTCTCATCATGTGGATAGTAGTATTGATTAAAAGTGATTGGAGGAACATGTTCAATTAAAATAGCTTTTAACCTTGGTGTTATTTTGGGACATTTCGCAGGATCATAACTACAGTTAATGGAACACAATTCATCATTACGTAGTTTGTGCAGATAAACAAAATCATTTCGAAATATATTAAGAAGAAATTTCATTTTGAAGGTAGAATAAAAATAAGTACTATTTTTAAAGCACAATTTTGCGCCCCTTCAGGATTTGCGCCCCTGGCGTAGGCACAGTTTGCCATACCCTTGCTACGCCACTGATAATAATGAAATTAAATCAACTTCTTAGTTTCCACCGAGATCTGATGTAACTAAATGTATTATTTGTAATTGGTAAATGGTAATTATACCAATTACCCATATAGTTGGGAACCAATGGCGAAGAGGAAGAAGAATAATTGGTAATTATACAAGATAATTATTAATTACCACGGTTGTTTTATTAAAAATATTATTATTTGAATGGGCAATAATAATTATTATGATAACAATTCATATAAATGATTCACCATTTATCACTTTCTCCTCACGATGGTACCCAGTACTGACTAGTGACTACTATTATAATACTACAGTCTACAATGCTACAATAGACATAACACAGGGACATGACAAACAAAAATAAGCTTTATAATAATATATATACTTATAATAATTAATAAGACAGTTGGTTCATTAGGTTAAAAGATAAATACATTGCTACATTGGTCAGGTTATAGTCAGTCAAACTTGCAAAAAGTAAAATTTATTTAATTTATTAGAAATTAAGAGCTTAATGGGAAATACAATTTTATATTGTAAATTGTATTTAATTATTCAAGTAAAAGTAGTGTAATATTCTCATATTTCTACGTGTCTTATATCTGTTTTGACTGCTATATAGGTAATTAATCACGGGTCATTTCTAAGACCTGTACACTCTGCAATCTATACATAGGTACTACTAAAGTAACAAACGAAGGTCCCCCAGGCCAAGTTATTGTTGTAGGAATTAGTTATAGCTGATCGTGACCTAACCTAACATAATCATAACGCGAACCTCCTTCTAACTAATTCAGTTGGTTTTTATATTTTAATAAAAAAAGTCAATTTTTAATAGAATTGTCTTAAGTTCGAAATTACTAAAAAAATAATAACAAAATCCAAACAATTATATAGTTAAATTATACATATTTGTATTACTCTGTGTAAATTATTATTTGATTTATAAATGTTTGATCAATAGTTATTTATTGTTCACATGAAAGCGTTACAGCCTGCTGACAGAATAGTTTTAATTAATCATACAAGTTATTTTTTACTGTAGAATTATAAATAGTTTCAGTAGGTGCTTCAATGTATCATTAAACATTTATTAATGATACGCATTTACATCATAATAACAATTAGCAATTAAATGTAAATAATATATGTTGTTTATATAATGGTAAGATATAATATACTTAACGTATACATTTTAGTGAGAGCTACTTTTTTTCGTTCAGATTTGATGTACTGCTAATTATAATATGTATGTATGTACGTAGGCGCTACGCCGATGGTTATAAATTTGCGATCAGTTTAGGTGAGGTATAACAAGAATAAAAATAGATAATAATAATCATAAATAAAAATAAATTCAAATAACTAAGTATTATACTTGACACATATAGAAAGTTATCCGTTTTTGTGCCCCCCACACACTTGCATAGGTATCATTAGACAATTTCGGACGCCCTATAGTGTTGCAACCGCAAAACCGACGAAGAATGGGAAAAACTAGATGGAAATCTATAGTGTGAGAGTGAATTCAATCGTTGATAAGATAACGTCGGCCTACTTTGATATTAGAAGTAAATTAGCAAGACTATAGGATAACTAACAAACTAACTAACTAAACACCGTCCATTTCTCTGGACGGTTCCACGAAACGTAGTTGCATTTGTTTGTATTATCCGAATATAGCTAGGCGCCTTATGGTCTATTTATCAGCAATGTAACTTTCATGTGATAATTATTGCGATAGCCGATAAGAAATATGTGTTTGTTTAATCAGTGGGTGAAATAAGAAAACGGTTTTACACAAAAGTTTTCTGTGCGTTTTATCACATTTTAAATCTATATTTATTACATACAAGAAACTGAGACATGTAAAGGACTTTTAAATACATATACTATAGTCTATAGGTACCTATCTCCTTATCAGTTTCAATTCTGATTTCACTTTAATGGGCACTTTTATATTGTAATAGATAGGGTATACAATTTTAATTGAAGTATAATATGTCAATGATAAAAAATATTACTTTCGCATTATTAACACTCATCGGTATATTTTAGTTCATGTACATAAACAGTGAAGAAGTTAAAATTTGTAATATAATATATTACTATTATACATTTATACGTTGATTTAAATATTTAATTATCTCTAAGATATTGAGAATTAAGATATGATCATTTCTAACTACTTATACCTAATCATTATAATTTAAAAGCTTAAAATTATTACCTAGTTTTTGTATAATACACATTACACATGTTCATAATCTAACATTTTTACATATCTAATTTAAAATAAATGTACCTAAATGTCTAGAACTAAATATTATAGTTTAACGCAGTTAATTCATTATCAGTTTTTTAGGTACCTAAACAAATTTCAACAGAATGGTAATAAACAATAAGAAGTATTAAATAATATCTAACATTAAGCTTTAATGTATAGTAGTGATAGTGAAACAATGACTTGCAACTACTTATATAAGAAGTTTATTTTTAGAAATAGTAAATTTTGATTTTATGCGTACGACTGGAATAAATATTGCTCAGAAATAAACGATATTTACACCTGAAAAACTTTCACTCGTTTGGTTGCATCTGAGGCGTGGTGTATATTTTCTTTTTAAAAAACAACAACAACCCACACTAATTAGTGGCCAGTTACATTATATTCTCACAAATTACTATAAATATTATATTACAAAAAAAAAAACTCGTGAGCTAACTTTAAGTAATATTAAATTGTTCATTATATACTTGGGAGGGTATATTTACTAAGTACTTTTGGAAAATAAATTTCTTCTTCATATTTAAAGTGGTTATTATTTTGTACAAAAATAATTTGACTAGTACAAAAATTCAAAGAATCGACATTGTTGTTAACGAGTTAATCAATCATTTATTTAAATGCGTCCTATCTGGTAATCATTCATTGCTACTGTTTACGCTTATAAATAGAATGTTACAAGCTAACATTAATCATGACACAGTTTGACTCGGTATGTAATGTAGGTACGAATCGTACGAGTGTTTTGTACTTTTCTTTCTATATAAAAAAGTCCTAATTGTTTTCGAGGAGTGTGATCAATCCTATTCGATATGTTTTACGCTTAAGATTAATTGAGTATATTTTAAATCATTTATAATTAGAAATTATTTTAAAAGGATTGATTATTGATTATAAATTATATTATTATGATTCATTATAAAATAGTATTCTTAAAAAAAAAAATGTTTCATCAGAAAGAAATTGAATGGCTAAATGTGACGAGTTAACTAAAACTGAATTGTCTCATAGAAATGTGGTTGATTAGTAGGTATTTGTATAAAAAACTTGGTAATTTATTCTATGCATAATATTATTTTTTAAATTTTGAAGTGTATAATATCTAGATGTTTATCTGCGGTGCCTATTTAATTAAATTAACTATATTAAATTATTTTTAAAGTTATTTTCATTTACCTATAATGATATTTAGAAATGTAAAGCATTCATACCATTATTATATAGTTAATTTGTAGGTATGTTATTATATTATTATTATAGGTAACTAGGTATGAATTTAAGCTTAAAATAATGTTACTTTCTAGTACAGTGACTATATAATAATTTTAAAGAATAAATATAACAAATGAACGTGTAGGTTAAAAATGTTTAGACACTAAACCTACGTACCTATATATTGTATCAATACAAATAAACTTGGTTTAAAAATGTTATTCGTAGGTTGTTCAAAGTGAAAATTGTGTACAACCAATTGAACTTGCCGAGCGTGTGGCGAACAGTGGACTTGTAACCTTTCTGAACATACATACAAAATTAATATTATATTTCACCAACCCGACAAAACAGACTGCGTATAATATGTAAATCGACGTGTTTTTAAAGAAAATATATTACGCCGCCCACACTCGTTTACTTTCCATTTTATGCACGATATCCGGGTGCTTTACCGTCAGATGTTCAAAACAGCGCAAGGTCTTTTGTTTTGTCAAAATGTAATAAATAAATAAATAGTATACCTATAAGCTGCAAATGTAATAATAACAATATAATAATAAACCGCAGCCAACAATGTTATTCGTTTGCCTTTTGCTAGGTATAGGCTAATTTTTAAAATAAAATAAAATTAAAGAATAACTAGAATAACAACGATTAAAATTGAACTACCGTGTTATATAAAAATTAAAAATTGCGTCGACACAAAAATTAATTCCTATGGAACATCAGAGAAAGTGCGGCCACATAAAAATCGGAAATGCAGTTCCCGTATATCAGTATAATAATATGTAATAATATATGTTCGGCCAAAATAAACATAATTGTTTTTCCACTCACACGCGTGTTGCTTTTTACTTTTCTCTCGTCCATTACATCCGTTACATAATGTCACACACGTCACACATACGCACACACACCGGTTGTGCAACTATTTGTGACTTCTTCGAAAAAAAAAACGCATACAGGACAATCGTGATAGGTGTGGAGAAAAAAAATCGTAGGTAACCACCTCATAGGTTTTTCTACCAAAACATTTTTGGTTGGAGAAAGTGCTGGAGGTCAATATAATATTACGCAACTATTATTTTTTTCGAATTACCGCCAGGGTGATAATGACCTAGATGGATGATGTATATTACATAGTCCATACTATTATTATTATATATAGGTACCTATTATATGGATTATTTATGTACAATATACACGTATTAGGATATGAATCATCGGAATTACCTTGTGAATAACTGTTTTCAAAATGACGAACTGCAACACCAGCTTTTACGGTTAAGTAACATATCCCTGAAAAAAAAAATTGTCATTCGATATTATATTTGAACTTCAATGATATAAATGTTTAAAACTTTTTAGTCATTATCATCAATAATTATTACAAATTATGTTTGACCGAAAAGATATAATTTTAAAAACTAAAAATATACAATATATTATAACTTTATAATAATAATATGATAGGTAAGCATGTGTTCATAATAAAAACAAAATAAATATTTATTATTTAACAAAATTAAGAAAATTATAATATAATGTTATTTATTAGAGTAATGTTTAAATTAAAAATCTAACGACTCATCGACTAATTTTTCAAAGTAGGTATATACATTATGTTTTTTTTAACGAATTGACTTAGGGCCATTATAATATAGTCATTCAGTAAGAATTATTTACAGCTGTTTTCAATTGGTTATACAGGAAGAATGTTAGGTAGTTACCTAAAACTGCTTTTAAAAATGTGGTTTGTTAAATCCTTAAATGCTTATGAAAAATATTATTAATATTTAATATATATTTCTGAATGTTATGTTTAATATTATGCTCTATACGACTATACCTAATATGTTAGAATACTAATTAATGTAATAAATAATACATATACCTAAATAGTATATACATAATATAGTATATATTATATCATGTTTAATTTGACGTACAAAACAACACATGCTTTATAGTATGATATGATATGATAATATTATGATTATTGATCATTGATTAATTTTAAAATTTGTACTCTTATTTAAAGTTAGGCTATCAAAAATTGAGTATATACTCATTGCATTTTTTTTAAATCATTGATCTAAATGTAGAGTAATTTACCAAGAATTCTCAGAACTAGCCCCATTTTATCTTATAATAATATATTAATTCAAATTTAATAATTATATTCCTTAAAATAGTTATCCATAAACTGTGTGTTGTAATTTTATTATTATAGTACTTATTATAGTTTCTATTATACTCATGACAACAGTCTATAATACAATGTTAATAGTAATCAATATAAGTAACTAAAATGTTTAAACTATCGTAATATTTAATAAATTTGAAATTATGGACTATTACATCAGCATATCTGTTATAGATAGTCATAATTTTCAGTATAATTCCGAAAGACACATTAATGTAATAATGTGGAAATACATCATAATATAAATAAAATAATTGGCTTAACAATTTACTGAAAAATTGAGGGGATTCACATTTGAAAAAAAAAATTATTCAGAAATGTATACTCGTACCGTTAAAAAACATTCTTTTAATAGCACCTTTTTTTAAAAAAAAATACATGGAATTACTAACCTATTTATTTGAAAACATAGTTTTTTAAATATATATCTAGTTAAAAGTTCCAAAAATCAAAATTTAAATAAACGCATTATTAAAGAATGAAATTGCGATAAGTAGGTATACACGATGAATCACTCAGTGTATAATTCATATTATAAATAATATATATTGCTGTTTGGCTTAGATGCATTCATATGAATTATTTATCAACTACCTACTACTTAATAAATCGTATATAATATAGCTAGGTACGTGATTACTTTAATGCATGTCTATTGTATATAGATACTGATGTTGTGATGTTATTTTGTATCTAATTGTTATAGTAAAGTAAAAAGGAAATTAATAATAATTTAATAATCTCTTTAATATACATAATTATTAAAAGAATTTCAACTAATAGTGGTGAATTTACGAGTCTTAATAAATTAGATATAGGTATACTCGTTCGTTATTATATTATAATAGGAACCTAAACTATAATATAGCTTAAAGCATTTTTAATTTAAGCTGCATAATAATTGCCATAATCATATACATAGGTACATATTTAATTAAAGTGGGCATTGATCGTAAAGTCCACTTACTTAAGGGTAAAATAAAATGTTTATAAGTTAAATAATTGTGATCTCACTCCCGTCTTGTAATTCATATAAAAAACGTGGAATATATTGGATGAAATTAAATGATATGCGTGTTTTGTGGAATTTATTTTATGGAGCAGAGAAAATAATCAAAAATCAGGTATGAATATTGAATACATTATAATAGATGATGAATGACATGTAAATGTAAAATTGGAATATAGAACGATGTACCGAAAATCCATGTGCGCAAGTTATTTATAAAAAAATTATCATTTTAATACAATCAGAAATATTGTATACGTATATTTCAACTTGTTACTGAAACATAATATGGAATAGGCAACAAAGTAGGAAACAGTTTACAGAAATCGTATTACTAAACGTATTAGTTACTATATACTTATTACTTTATTAGTTTGGTGTTTTGATATTTTAAGACAATACGTTATGTATATTATATTGTGTCAAAATATAAATATTATAATCCCACCCATGTTATTCATTGTGTAGGCATGACGTGTTGACCCTGCATGGATGCATGTATATTAAACTATTAACGAATGATTTACTATTGAGTATTGACTCATTGATATTTTTTTTACTAAAACTTCGTTTTAAATTTAAATAATTTTAGATATTTGACTGATGCAATAATATCTTCTTTTGGGTAATTCATTAATTTAATTAATTCATTAATAAGAATTTGTTAAGGTTTTTTTAGCTAAAATAAAATATTAAAAACCGGTATCTTTATAATAATATTCGTGTCTTTGAAATAAACGAAATTATTATTATAAAATACCTAATAAACTAAAGGTAGGTGGGTATCATTATAATTTATAACACTTTCAAGTAGGTATGAATGTATTTGGTTTAGTTATCATTATTTATAATTATGATGTTATAAATTATGAGAAATAGGATGAATTACCTAAATAAAGATTATGAACAGTTAGAATAATAAAAAATGCAGTAAATAATGATACAAATATTTTAAAGAGTAGATACCTAATTGATTAATAGTATAATTTTTACTTCAATATTACATCTCACTATTATTTCTTTACAGAAACATAGAAACATTAAATTAAGTGATTGTTTAAATTGCCCAAAGTAAAAGTATTGGTATTTAATAAAGGTAATACCTAATAATAAATCTAGCTTATAAGATGGCGATTTCATAATATTAATTATATCACTAATAATCACTATATAACATGGTCTATTACTCTATTATGTTACACCATGATTATGGACGAATAATGGTTTTCATATAACAAAATTACGTATTTATAATCTGAAATTCGACTGAATATTGATAACCCATAAAAGCTTATTGTTAATTCACTTAGATATGACAACATCTCAATTCCACAGAAAAAAAACCATTTGACGGTTCGAAATATATTTTGACCGAAAGTGATGTTATCGTTGAAACGGCTGGTGAAAACGAGATTGTCTGAAAGTCGAGGTAAACAATATCCGGGAGATACATCCGCCCACGAAATGGCGTTTTTGCTGCAGTGTAACGCTATACTCATCAATTGTCTTCTTTCTCTCTCTCTGTCTCAAATATTTGCGTGTAGGCACACACACACACACACACACACACACACATATATATATTATATTTTAAGTGTGTACACTATAATACAATATATTATCTGTGCCGCTTATATCGCTGTTTTGTAGACACGAAAAAGAAAAGTATCTAGTATCGACACGTCGTCGTCGTGTGCCTATATTTTTTCTCTCACTCGAATAATATCGGCCCAACAAGGCCGTTCACGGATACTCGAAGGTCGTGACCAAGATACACATATACGCAACTATACGCCGTATGCGCCCCGCGCGCGGACGTGAATAATCGCGGTGAACAAATTATTAATTAGAGGTTATAAACAATAATAACACGTTTCTTGTTGTGTTTCTTCTTCTCGCGGACGTTTCCTTCCGCGCGCGCGCCAGTGAAAATATCCCTCGGGTGACGTCGTCGCCGTAACAGAGCGGTCTTTATCGCGCGCTGCACCGTCGGCGCCGGGCGTTCCGCGAGCACGCGCGCGCGAGTTTGCTAGCACGGACCCGGCGACGGCGGCGTCGTCGTCGTTGGTTTCTATAAAACCGCTCGAGGCGCGGCCGCGGCCGAGTCGTCGTCGTGTTTCGGGCCGAAAACAAACGAATGTATAATATTATGGAGGCACACGCATAGAATTAAATATAATTCATATAATATTATTACGACGACGACCAATGCACGGCGGCGCGTGGCGGGGTGCAGGTCGCGTTTCCGTATGAGATTTGGCCTATGACGTTCGAATGGAAAAAAAAATTAGTGTAGAGAATATTATTATTTTTCTTCATTCAATTTTATAAATTACATATATGGTTCATATGTTTATATTATATACGTATTATAATAGTAGGTATATGTAGATACGAATATATTTTAATACATTATCGTTTGCGTCTATTTTTTTATTTTACATATCGCTTTCTCCGATGTACAGGAGACCACCGTTGACACAAACAAAGTCGATGGTTATATGGGTGTTGTTATTAGGTATATGAAAAAAAAGACGGACCGGAAAACCTCGAATATTTTTTTGCTTTAAGTGCACGACGACGCAACTACGCAAGTGTGTAGGTATATATATAGTCATGGTTCAGTAATTTTTTAAACGAATACCTAATTTTTTTTACACCGTGGTTTCTAAATGTGGGTGTATTGATATCTTGGATATCGTCAAAATTGTAGGAAGGTTCAAGGTATACTTTATATTATACTGATAACATATTGTAGGAAGTATTTCAAAAGGAAATCCAATAACATTACTTGGTGGACGACAAAAAATTTTCATTTATTCATATGTATATTGTAGGTATTCATATAAATGTTTATACGATAGTACCTACGATACTTGGATTTATGGTTGAAATATACAGGTTATTGCATATTGACTCGGATCATCAGAAATAAAATGGCTGCGTAAAGGGATATCACAAATATCAATTTTTCTCATCATCAAAAACACGCTGACAAAAGGAAACAAATTCAAAATTCCCTCGCATGTATACTTGATTATTATTGGCTCCCTTTGTTTTTATCATCAAATATTTGATTGAGAACGGGTATAAATGCAATAACCTTGTATATTTCAACCCTGTTCGGATCATTATTATTTATAAAATTAATTTTTATGATCAATGAATTGTTAACTAGTTGAGCTTACAATTTTGGTAACAGCTAAAAAGTATATTTTAAAAATAAAACCATAATAGTTGGTAAGAAGGGAGATCTTATAAAAAAAATTATATTTATTTAAATAGAATAAATACAATTTAAGGTTTAAAATTATTTATAGCAATCTACTGGTGAAATGGTGTTATAGTTTGTTTTTAATATTCGTAAAAAACATATTTCTAATAATTTTGTTAAAAATGTTCAGACAGGTAATCAACATAGATATTTATTTTATAAAATAAGTAGATTATTATTTCATAAAAAATAAAACCATTCTTATGAAAAAATAAAATAATAATAACAATTTTTGAATAACTACAGTTACTTGTCACATGGTTTTAGAACAACGGTATATTTGAATTGTTTCCTTTAACTAACATTTAAAAAAAAATAATATTTATCAATCTTTGGTTCAACTATGAATAATTGAAAGCCTAACATTTTTTTACAGCTATTACAGTACATAAGAATATTATTTTTTAAAATGATGAAAAAGTATTTATCATAATATATACAGTTTTCAAATGTATACCTAGTACGTATAGTTATAGTTTTTTAAGTTTATTTGATGATGTTAACTAATGATGATACTCTCAATTGAAGACCTACCTAATGTCCTAATTTATATCCAATTCAATGTTGGTTGTTATAAACGATTTTATTAAAAATATTACTCAATAAATACTAAAAATAGAGATAAAGTAATACCTACCAAAGGTTTTTTAATCGATAATGCTTAGTCATTGATTAATCAAAAAATCCCAAAAGTGAGTAGGTATGGGTAATAAGTTTATCATAAGCACCTTATTTAAATTCTAACGTTAGAAGATAAAGAACAAGAAACTCCAGTTGTTCATGAAATATGAGATATATTAACAATTTATAGGTATACCTACTAACTGGTTATTCAAACTAACGTGTTTATTTTCGTTTTCTAATAGTAAATTCGATTTTATTGATTTTTTTAGCAAATTTTAGTAGTTGGACACTTTTAGCATTTGATACTATTATTACTTAAAGCGATTTATTTAGTTTTTAAAATCAATATAATACATTTTGTAGTTAATCACTGGTAATAATTTGTGTTGTAATTATTGCAATTTGATTGTTTTACGTTATAAATATAAGTAGGTACTATCGATGGATATTTTTAGAATTAAAACAATACTTAAATTTGAATTGAAAAATGTACAAATACAATAATGTAAATATATTGTGAATACAATGTTTGACAAATACATTTCCCTTGAAATTATTGAAATGAAGGACTTATCTTTTTTTCGACGTCGCTCCTTTTACTGACTCATTTCGTCGGTGTTACACTATTGTGTAATGATTCGGAAAAAAACATATACAATAACGCATGATGGTTTCACCCATGACACAACTTTGAGGAATCAGGTCAAGTTGATTTGACATATCGCATATACCTACCAGTTATTACCAATTCCATAGTGCTATTCATTGTTGTTCATCTTGTAATCATAATAATTAAAAACTTGAGAATTTTATTTTAGATCCCTGTTAATTGGTCGCGTGTGGTTCGTGTACTTGCCGTGTTTTTATATGGCCTCTGTTTGGACGACAGGCAACCAGAGCACACGGGCTTGATGTCATAAATTCAGATTTATTGTCTCGTCTGGCTTTCGCTTCAGCCCGAAACAAAAGGGCAACCATTAAAAACATAAAAGGAGTAAAAAACCGCGACAAGTGGGTCAATCATTATTGTTTGAGTATTTGAATACGCGCGTCGGTCGGTCGTTAAATATTTCCGGGTGTTCCAGACATTTAGTTAACTAGTGTATCCCAAGGAGTATCGACTGTTCCAAAATCCAAGGGGACTGCCTCTGACTTACTGAAGAGTCCTTATATTATTAATATACATATTATTATAAATATAGCAGGCTGCGTAAATAATAATAGACATTTTTTTTTCTTTTTAACCTTTTCACTTATCAAACATGTCATTTAGTCAAAATTGGGTTGCATACATTTTTAATATATAAGTTGTAACATAATTTATATTTATTAATATTTTTATAATCATCCTAAAGTAATTAGTTTTTAAAAATGTAATGCTATAATTAAAATTTTCATAAATATTCATGTAAATTGTTATTATATTATGGAAGATAAATATTCAGGTGAATATAATTTGCATGTACAATGTTCATATAACAATTTGGTTAGGGGGATTCGATACCGTGGTTTTCTGTTTTTGTCTAACACACGCGCGCATAGTATTTTAGACTTGTTTTTTGCCAAACATACCAATTTAT
>NC_042494.1:63625079-63635722 GCF_005508785.2 Acyrthosiphon pisum
CGCGCGTGGGTTAGACAAAAACAGAAACTCACAGTATCGAATCCCTTAACTAATGATATAAAATAATTAAAAAATACGTTACATAATAATGTTTTTATTTTGAAAATTAATTTTTAAGATTTGGATAAAGTTTGGGGCGTTTATTCAAATTTAAATGGTTAAATCAACAAAAACAAATATTGAACTATAAATAAATAGACACGTTACCTTGTCTAGGTACACTAAATAAATTTAAAACAAAAGTCTTATTTCCATGTTATGAAAATAATAGTTTGATTGTTTTTCTGTAGTTAGTTGTATCAAATACAATGTGTAATTTAATTTAATTTAAATTTAATAAGAACATAAAAGAAATACATTTTTAATTATTTAAAAACCGTTTACTTTGTATCTTAAAATATTGCTTAAGGTCGTTCAATTTTGTGGTTAATTTGTTAAAAAACTAAAAAATATAACTGTATAAAAATGACCTAGTCGTGTCTCCAAGAGTAAGAAAATCAATATATCACTTGAAACAATGTGCCAATACATTTCTGTTAAACGAATCATTACCCCTGTGGACTGTGAGAATCTTTGATACGTTACTACGTTGGACATGATAGACCATTGTTTTTGAATGTGCAACTGCCAAAAAAATATACATACCTCCACTCGTCTCCCTCGACTGAGTTCAATCATAATGAATCAGTTGAAGACGACTCGCCGCCCAGTATGAGTACAGTTTTACATAACGGGCCATATTTTTTATAATTTATTTTTTTATTTTTGCGTGCTCTTTTAACGGGAAGTCCGCGTCATGACCGGAAGACAATTTAATGGACCAAATCATAACGTTCTGCTAAAGGATGTAAAACCATAATGGGCGAAATTAGTACTGGACTTTGTTATGTTGTCACTTGTCAGATAATACAACTAGAGAAATGCGCCAAGCATACTACAATAATCTGTAATCTTTATTGGTCCTCAACGAAACGAATTGCATTTTCGCTGTACAATTATACTCGGCTATCGAGACTACTTCGTATAAAGGAGTTTAATTGATATTAAAATATGTCAAGCCTACTTATAAGTTTAAGTATATAATTTTATGAATTAAATATAATCAATTATTTAGAATTTTATATTTTGAATAATGTAATTTTATATTCTTTAATGTTTTCATACGTTTATGCAAATTCGTTACATAAAGTGATACAAATAATAAGAGAACCGTATCCAATATTTTAGATTTAGAGAGCGAAATTCATCGAGAATAATTATATTTTGACAAATAAGGAATAATGATTGGGTTTATTCAATTGAGTATTATACTAAAAACTGGTACCACCTACCTATATAATTTATTAAGTACACAATTTAAAATATTTTGTATACAAATTTGAATTAATGAACTCAATTCGTGATGCGCCAAAAAGACTCACACAGTTGAATGCACCACTTGCTTATAATTCTAGATTATTGAAGAAACGTAAACATTGTTAGTCTGCATACTATTCTGATAAAATACAAGCAATAACGTTGTAGCTTTTTATGGATTATGATTTATGAATAAGTATCAACTGGATTCAGATAAAAATGTATTATTATTATTATTATTATTATTTATTTTAGATCATCATACGTGTAAATTGCTCAAATAATATGCATTAATTTTAAATAATAAGTACGCATTAGAATCAAAAGTAAGTTCTGAAATTGAATACAAATTATGAAGACAATTATGCTGTATTTTATTCGATTAATAATTTTTTAAATTTTCATCTAAAATACAAATAAACACTTATTATATAGTTTATAATTAATGCATATATTTACGCATAATATGTTACTAACAAGTAATTTATAGTATTGGATAATTTATATAATATACCAACCTATTATGGAATTGTTGACTTTGGTTGCCAAATTCAAACTTTTTTAGTTACATTATAGGATCAATTATAAATAGCGCATACAATGTGATAGTTGAAATTTGAAAAAAATGATTAATAAATTAATATTCAAATTATACTATTACTTTAACAATTGTTATAAAAATATTTTTATTTTAAAATGTATTACAAAATAAAAAAAAATTAAATTTAAATTAAAGTAGGTAAATATTTATCAAATTTATTGTAATTAGTATTAAAATTAATAAAATGTTTGTATTTTAATTTACTGTAATTGATCGCATTGTATTCGCAAACCTTTCAACCTGAGTTTCGTGGTAAAAAACAATTTTAAAGGGTAAAGTATATCACTGCAGTGTCATCACAACACAAAGTCCCCCATTCACAAAAATGTATTTCTATCAAACTGAATTTTATAAGAATTATTGTGATGTTGTAACTCTTTAACTTGCTTTTCAAGATGACTAGAAATCCGTACATAAACTCTCTTGGAATAGTCATAGTTGTGATGCCTGCCTAATTTTACACCATACGTTTTACGCTCTTCACCTATAATGTCGTATCATGTAGCGATAAACGAGTAGAACAGAGCAAAATTCTTAGATTTTCGGTTTCTTATTTATAATAAACCAAAATAAAAATTAATTTTATGAACCTATTAATTTAATAGTTTAGTCAATTTTTTTTTTTTTGTTAACTATTTTGATGATTTCTTGAATGAAATATATGTTTCCACACAACATATCGAGAAAAGATGTAATAACAACACTCAAATTGGCAATGTGGTCACTGGTATTAGTTTTTTTTTTTACTCATCGGGTCTATCGGGTCCGTTTAAGTTAAATTTATTTATTTAGGTACGTCAAGTTTAAACGAATGGATAATATTTAGCCAAAATAAGTAACTATAGTGCAAATATAATCGAACGGCGGTACTGGGGTAGGAAACCTTATAATAATAATATATCAGTAAAATAAATAAAAACAATTTTTGGTCTCGATTTCGAGTACACCACCCTTAGTGTTTGCTGCTGTGCGCGTGGCAGTGACCGTTCAGTCATCTATAATCCGTTTTAGCTCTTCGACACGAACACACGACAATATCACACGAATTTTCCACCCCGTTTGTATGATATAATATATATGACTCGCGACACGGACAATAGTACGATATTAACAATAACGACATATTATTATTATAATTATAATTGTATTTTACATTATAATTTCATATTATTATTATTATGATCCGACTAACCTAATATCAGGACGCATCTCGACCACATGTTCCAAGCGTGTCGTCCCTGGCAGAGTAGTGCTGGTGGCGGTGCGGACGATTAACGCACATAACAGACGCGAACCAGAGCGGACCGTAAGTATTTCGGGGCCCGCGGATACTGCGGCACTGCGTCGCGTCGTCGCGCGGGATCTCTTCTAGCCACCGCCGCCGCCGCAAATCGTGGGAGTAAACGCCGCCCGCCCCCGCCCGCCGCGCCGGTCCGCTGGGTTTCCAGTGCGTGCGATGACCGCGCGATTGGTATAAGGTAGGTATAATATTATACTATCGCTCCGGCGGACGTGAGTGGCGGTGGCGCGGTCGGCGAGAAGGAGAGAGAGTCGCGGCCGATCTCGGGCGTGTGCGAGTCGCCGCCGTCGCTTGTGTCTGTGAGCAGCCGGTGGCTCGAAAGAAAGTGAATCCCCCGGACGACCGTGGGCAAGGACGCCGAAGGTGACGTCACACACCGCACGAACCGTACATGTTGTTATTATCATAATAACAATATGGTTATGATATTATTATTACAGTAAAATATAACAATAAAGGTGATAATAATAACAGTAAAAAAAAATGTATATATATATATATATACGTATGAGGTGGTGGCGTAAAGTCGACACGTCGTCGATGGTTTTGGTCGAAAGACAGTATTAGCAACTTACTAGAATTGCATACAACTGCAGCCTCAGCAGCTAATAGATAGGCACGTATTTGCGATTTAAAGTTCTCGAGGTGGTATTCTAGTTTCAAAGTTCTGCAGGGTGGTATACGAGTTTTCAAGTTTTCGGTGGTATTGCGAGAAACAGCCAAAACAAATGCGATACAAATTTACTATGGGTAATCGTTGTTTTGGCTACATCTACGTCTTGGACTGTTTTTATATAACTGATTTCTGCAGCTGCAAGTGCATTTAAGAACCGTCTGTATTTGGTCGAATACAATGACTTTACACAACGTAAAAATATTACGCATCACCAGGTCTGATAAGTGATTGTGAAGTAATAGGTACTTCATGTTTATTATTTTTTTTTTAAATTTTGAATTTTGTAAAATGTATAATACCTATCAATCTAGTAAATAGTTGTACCTACCTAAGTTATAATAAATTACTACAAATCAACATTCACGGTTCGCGGAAATTACTACGATCTTCTAATTTTTTTCAATTGTTGAACCGATATATTTTTAATGGAGAATGTTAACTTTACAAACGCATATATATTTTATAGAAAATAGATATAAGTAACAAAATTATTCTGGTACTGTTAATTTCTGTACTATTAAATTCGGTTGATGAGTGACCGAGTGATCGCATAACAATGACTTATGCTTATGACTAACATAAATTACACTTAAGAACACATGTTCACTTTCCATATTTACTGTGTACCTACGTTATACGCATATATGTATAATGCATATTGTATATTACATCGATTATTATTTTATTATTGTAAATACCTAGGCACATTATTAAAACAAATATAACTTTCTTTTTCCTTCTTAGGTAATATTCATTGAGTAACATTTGGAAACAAGCATAGGTACTTACTACTTGTAGTTAACATTTATAATACATACATTAAATGTATGATCAATACTTAATTTAATAGGAAATAAATACCAGTTAAAATGTGTAAGGTATGTATATATTATATATTTAAAATATTAATTATTATAAACACGTTTAAAAACTTTGATAGTTTTTAATTTTATTGTGTAGGTATACAATTAGGATATTTTAAGTTGATTTCAGATTTGGTAAGTCAAATTTTTGAACTAGAAAACAAAAAATGAAAAATAGAAAATTTAATTTTAGTTAAAATGTAATAGTACGAATTACGAGTATGGAGTAGGTAGGTAGTAATAATAACAACCATTTTTTTTTTATTAAACTAATATTATTTTAAATTTTGAATTATGTCAACATAATATAATTATTAGTAGATACATTTCTGTCAGATGTTAAGTTAGCTTTAGTTTAATACTCAAAACAGTCAAAACTCCTGCCATGTCCAAGTAGTAAGTTGTTAGTGTTAATGAAATGTAAAATACAATGATTTAAAGTTGAAATAAATAAAATAGATTTATTTATTTTCATACTATGAATATAAAAATATAGGCATTAACTATTAAGTACGAGAGTTACTAATGAACAAACAGTAGCTTTCATTTGATGACTTAACGAGAAATAAAAAAGTACATATTATGTACCTACTTACCTACGTAAAATATAAATTAAAATTAGCTGGCTTATAGATTATATAAAATAATAAGTATATACTATTAATAAGTACAAAAATGAATATCTATATGGATTGATGTACCTACCTAGGGTGTATCGATATAAAATGTCGTATTTAATTCCGTTATATTTTACATAATTTATTTTACCATAAACTCTGGCTTTTTTAATTACCTACACTACTGTATGTATAATAGTCAATAGATATGTTCTGCAAATAGTTTCACTGTCACATTTAGATCTTAACATAATCAAACCTATCGAAAAAAATAGTATACTGACAAGCACCCACTGTAGATTTTAAATAATATAAGTATAGTCATTTCTTTATGGTAAGACATTTAAAAATAAATTCTATAATTTAAAAAAAATTATTAATTTAATCAAAACAAATTATTTAGAACTCTAAAACAAAAATATGAATATAATTTACACGTATTGATATATTTTCATACTTAATATTTATTTAAAAATTATAAATAGATCGGTACATTTGCTTGATCAATTTTCGTAGCTTATTGATTTGTACATTGCTAAAGATATAAAATTAAACTAGTGTTATAATTTTAAATTTTAAAAAGAGTAGGCGCCTACACTTGTAATTCTTAAAATATAATATTTATTGGATACTAAAGTATTTGAATAATATGAAATATTCATAAAATAATTCATTAAACAATTAAAAATCGACATAAATATTTTTGTTTTAATTTAAAAAAATAAATTTAAATAATTTATATATATAATTTTTCATACAGCCATTTATATTATTTATATAAAATAAAACAAACATATTCTATTAAAATTATAAATGTAAATAAACTTATATAAATTATATACTTCGTAGGATGGAATTACACATTTTCTAATCAAAGAAAACAATCCTGACAATGAATCGGAGTAATTGTATAAAAAATAAAAATGTTAAATTGGAACTGTGAAAATATAACTTGACTTTAACTTTCGATAAATACTAAAATATAATTTTAGGTCGGTTTATTTATGGCTTTTATTTTTGTAAGCTATATTAACGTTAAGTTTTGTACAACGAAAAGAATATTATTTCATATTATAAAATAATCATATGAAAATATAATTATATATACATCATTATAACGACATAAGGCTATCAGAACGTTCGTTATTCCCTCAGTTAGTGACCTTGTATCCAACCCCGTAATATTCTTTGTCAGGTAATAAAACCAATGTCGTACAGAACAAAAACATCTCTGATAATTTAAACCAGCCAGGTGTAATATACCTACCAGTTATTAAAAAAAAAAGAAGATCTATTATTGTGTAGACAGGTTATAACACTTAAAACCATCTTACCCCTTATGATAGAAATAATCTTTTGTTAGTTTTGACGCGTTTAAAATAAGTCTAAAAACCTCCCAGCAACAGAAAGTGGATTTAAATTCAACGAAAAATTGTTTTCTTTTGGATGTTTACTGTCTTAAAATTAAATCATAAAATTACATACGATTATAATAAATTATTATAATCTAAAAACTTATCAATAATTACGTACAATAGATATGAAATTAATTTAACATTTTAATATTTGCACAGTCTTTTAATACACAAAATCTTCATCTGATCAACTTGTTTGTTCATCTTCTTTCTTCAATCCTGAAAAAATTTATATGTGTGAAAATGGAGGATATTAAAGCTCTGTTATAAACAATTGTTTTGGATATTTTTATTTTAGATTCCTAATTAAATATTATTTGTGTTCATTATTTATAAAAAATACACATATATATTATATATTATTTATTAATATAAAAGTATTTGTTGATTTTTTTTTTTTGGAGTAAGACATAATACAGGTATAAAATGTATATTTTTGAGTAAATATATTTTCACCTAACCTATACTTAACGTGGTATAATACTACTTTCATTTCATGAGATTAAAATGTTTGTGTATCTAAAATGACCCGTTTGAAATTAGTGATATCAAATAAATTATTCATCCTTATGATATTCTTGTCTAATCAGACATCTTGGTATTTTTATCTTACGACTTATAGCATTGGATATATGAAAATAAAACTTATAAAATCAAGTTTAATGTGCTATTTCAATTCAAGCTTATAGCAGTGTTTATAATATGACATGTGTAATTCTGATACGTATGATATTGCGATTTTTCCATCCCAAGCTCACTCGCTACCCGGAAATCAACAACAAGTTTTTACCTCTTGTTATCGGATATCCACATGGCGTACTCATTCACTGGCGTATAAATCAACGACCCTACGCCAACGCCAGTTTGGACTCCAGCCAGTTTACCGTCACACCACAGGCTGCTTCCTAGTCGCCCTTCTTGCTGCAAAAGTCAAACACAGTTTCATTTTAGCTATAAGGTACCTAGTAAGAAGAAAAATAATATAATTTTTATCCTGGTGCATGTTTCAGAACAATAATATCGATTAGTGTAATAATAAAAGTAGTTATTTAGATATTATTCTTTATTTGTGCTATAATGCATACTTGTACGGACATCGTTTTATACTCTAGGACCTAGGTAGATCGTTCTGTTTATCAATGTTTACAATCCATTATTTATTCACTATTTAGTATTATTTTATAATTCTTATAACTCTAAACATAAAAATGTTATATATTTTTCTTATCGTAAATATTCTTGAGTATTCTACATGAAGACATAAAATAACACAATATCTGGTTTTGTCTCGATTTAATTTTTCTTTAAATATCTAATTCGATTCATTTTTAAATTGTTTTTATTTTTACATGTAAAATGATTGACTCTTAATGTATTCCTCTTCACTCTTCAGCTTAACAAATTAAATTATTATTGAAAATATAATTAATTTTAATATTCTATATAGGTTCTAGATATGGGTCCACTCATAATAATTATTTTCTTTAATTTCAATTTATTTTACACTGCACCCCTGTATAATATAATATTTTATTAAATAATGCACTAATAAAGATATACGCTTTTATGAATATTTTTTTATTACAATATTTTGTATTGCTTGTCACTTTCTCTACTTCGTTTCATGACTAGAGGTACGAAAACTCATACACCCATAGTACTTTTCTCGTTAAACTTACATTGATTCAAAACACTGTATAGGTACCTACTAAATAAATTAAAAGTAATCCTTTCAGTTTATTTTATGTCAAAGTATAGTAAGTAATTTTCATCTTTTTTTCTTTGACCGCTTGTATTAATTGTATTTTGTAAAATTAACGTTTTCTAGTTTTACAGTTTTTTTGCATTAACTTACTGGAATGATAGGTATATGTTTAATCGAGTTTAAATAATCTAATCGCTACAATAGTATTTTACATTATTATTTTAAATTTCTTACGATTTCTGTTTAAATTTCTTCAATACTACTAAAACAGTATTTAACAAAATCTACAGTGTTTCAGAGAAAATTATATTTATTGTATTTTTTTGTGCGATATTCTTCATCTACTTATTACTTTATTAAAATGTACAATGATACATGTTATACATGTTATACATGTATCATGTATATCATACATATACCATTATTTTAACATCATATTTTTGATCACAAGAGGGATAATCAATATTGTTTAACCAAATGTTACTCTTTAAATGAACAAAAAAATGTGACGCCTCGCGTGGCTAAATTCACGTATACTCACGTTGTATTGCATCCTCCAGTGATTGCACGGCAGTATTATGTATGGATTGCTAATCAACTTTCGTAGTTGTACCCGACCTTCACAGTTTTCGGCTGAAATTAAATGTTTGATATAGTTACAATATTTCCTTTTAATATTTTAATGTATACGAACATGATTTCACTGTATTCTTAAAATTAGGGTTTTGAGAAGTCTTGCATACTTCATTCGTTACGGTATTCTTTTGGCTGAAACATGGAGTACATGCTTGACCCTCGAGCGGAACAGTCAAACTAGCTAGAGCTAAATAATATTTCCGGTAAATTGAGATAAATGTTGATTAACCCATTTTAATATAATACTATTTACCTAAATCGTTGTTTTCTGGTGCGCTTTTAGAAACTGGTGATTTGAAATTCTCGTGCACTAATATGTTCGAAATGCTCAATGTCGGTCCCACTAAGTCTTTTCGACTTACTGTCACTTTCCTTATACCAGATTTATTTAACCTGAATATAAAATAATTATGGAAAATGTAAGACATAAAAAATATATGGAATTATCTATATTAGTTTTGGATTTTTGATATTTTATCTATATGCATATTGAAATATCATACTTCTTTGAGAAATTATTAAGTTTTAAAAATTGTATATAGAAATAAAAAGTAGATATCTAAAGTCTAAGTTTTAATTTAATTTTTGTACGTGGTATTAAAATTTAAGTTATGAAAAGAAATTTTTCATGAAATGTATTTGTAATAATTTTGTATTAATTTTATATTCAAGATTTTACCTATTCAAATTTTAATGATGAAGTTAAAAAAATGTGTGATTTACTAAATAAAAATGTTCTTATTAAAAGTTTAAAAATTAAAAATTAAAAATGTAAAAATATATTAGATAATTAAATGTTTTTTTTTTATTATATGTATACTCCTAAAAATTATTCTTCCCCTCTTGTAGACAAACTAAAAGGTATTTATTAAAAGTATAATTTTTTATGTATTTTATAATCAAAGTTGAAAACTGATGATTTAATTTTTTGAAAATTTAGTACAGTCATAGGTAGAAATAAAAACGTGACCTACAGTAATTAATAATAAGTTTTAAACATAATTTTATACAGGTAATATGAGATTTAAAAAAAAATATTTTTTAAACAGAATATTATTATATGACTTGAATAATATTTGTATACCGTTATGGGTAGTTTATACCACCATTCTTGATAAAAATTATAAAATTTGCTCAACAATTTTTATTTTTTTGAACAAAAGTTTTTTCATTTTGAATTATCATTATTATTAATTTATTTGCATATTCTGATATTAGGTTAGGATTTACAGAGTATATTTTAATGCCTAGCTTGCCATTTTAATTGCATTTAAGTTAATTATATTTTTTCTCAACAGTTTATCTTTATTAGTGCGTTAAATGAATAGCTCTGGTTATGAATATTAATTTAGGTGGATATTTTTCTAAATTTTCTAGTTTGGCTGATTATAATAAAAAATTATAATAAACCGGGTGATTCTTTTATCATTGAACATTATTAACATCATTATTTCAAAGTGTAAATTTTTTGAAA